>NC_069005.1:29598674-29599597 GCF_001194135.2 Octopus bimaculoides
AAGGATGGGAGGTGGGGGGTGTCATTGAAATGAATTAGTGACAAAATAAAAAAAACCGTTCAAACATTCTAATTGAAAGCAAACAACATGCAACCCTCATCAACCCCCACCTCGTCCCTCTATCTGTCTGTCTGTCTGTCTATCCCTTTATTTTTATTCACGTGTGTGTGTGTGTGTGTGTGTGTATTGATTTCAAATTTTGGCACAAGGCCAGAAATTTCAGGGGCTGAGCGGGGTATAAGTCGATTACAGCGCCCCCAGTGCTCAACTGGTTCTTATTTTGTCGACCTCAAAGGACACTCTTATACATATTCACACATACACACAGAGAAAAGCAAATCATTTCACATGCACACATACACACTCTTATATTTGCACACACCCGCACACTCATACACACAGATTCACTACACACACACACACACACACATGTAATAATTGTGCTATAACAAAGAAAACAGAAAACGGCAAATTTCTTTCTGAAAAAAAGATAATTCGGTGGATCAATAATGACATCATAAATAGAAATCAATCAAAATAAATTGAAATCAATAAAAATTATTGATGAATAAATGAGAAAACAAGATAAATTAATTAATTATTCAAAAGAAAAAATATCTTTCATTTTTCATTTGGTTCCCTTTTTTTTTTATGAATATTTCTTTATTTTATCATCTTTTATTTTTTACTTCTTTCAGTCATTAGACTGTGGCCATGCTGGGGCACCACCTTGAAGGATTTTTCTGTCTTACTCTGGGACTTATTCTATCGGGTTTTTATTTTTTGCTGGGCTGCTAAGTTACAGGGATATAAACACACCAACACCGGTTGTCAAACGGTGATGGTGGTGGGACAAACACACACACACACACACACACACATACATATGACAGACTTCTTTTCAGTTTCCATCTACAAAATCT
>NC_069005.1:29604729-29606220 GCF_001194135.2 Octopus bimaculoides
CACCCACTACCACCACCACCACCACCACCACCACAACCACCACCCACTACTATTACAACCACCACCCACTACTATTACAACCACCACCACTACCACCACCACCACCACCACCACCCACTACTACTACTGCTGCTGCTGCCGTCACTACCATGGTGTCTTGGTCTCTAAAAAAACTGGTATCATTGTTGTCAGATGAAATGTCATCTTAAATGCTACACAATGGCTGATGAGGTCAAACAGAGAGAAACAGACACATTCACATGCATGCACACAGACGCACACGTACACACACCCATACATGTGTACATACAATCATTTATACATAGATACGTACACACATATATATTTGCACATATACGCATACACAAACATATGCAAGAGACACACACATGCACACGCACATACCCAAACATATACACACCTGTATAGACGGACACGGGCGTAAACACGATGCAGATGAAAACATATACGTTTGCTTGCATCAGCATATCTGCACTTGCACACCCACACACACAACCACGCGCATGCACACATGTGCAACCTAAAGATGGAGCTTCAATGCAGTTGTTTGATTTGCTAGAAATAGCAGCTGTGTCATGCCCTCCTTCTTTTTTTCATGCATTAACCCTTCTAATTGAGGTTGGCTTTTAGAAGGAAAGAGACAGCTGTGAGAGAGAGAGAGAGAGAGAGAGTGTGTGTGTGTGTGTGTGTGTGTGTGTGTTTGTATGAATAAATGACAAGATGTTTGTGGCTGTGTGAGTGTTTGCAGTGTTGACAGTACGATGGTGGAGGTGGCAAAGGAGTTACAAATCATTAATCTTGATGTGATGGCAGCTTTTACACCAACCTTTGTATCCATCCCTTCACCCATCGTTGAAACCACAGCCGAACCAGGATTTGGGTTTCCCCTGTACCATGCTAGCCCCTTGGATCTTCACACAGAATGGCAGTTGATTAAATTGACCCTCACCCAAGTACTTGACCGGTTCTCTATTCTATCAACCTTGGTAGGGAGAAAGCAACAGTTGGTCTTTTCAGGATTTGAACTTGAAACATAAAAAAACAAGGGAATGATTATTGCAAGGCAATTTGCCTGATACTTTAATGCAGCCAGGGGCAAAGTGCATTGCACAGGACTTTCTGAATAGGATGGCATCGAAAAACTACCTTGAATTGTTTTCATAGTGTAGCTAGACTGAAGATGAGCCATATTTCATGTAGTCTACGAGCCATGTCTCATGTGGCTTTCCTAATGATGAACCATGTCTCATGCAGCCAGCATGATGATGAGCCATGTCTCATGTGGCCAGTCTGATGATGATCCATGTCTCATGTGACCAGTCTGATGATGATCCATGTCTCATGTGGCCAGTCTGATGATGATCCATGTCTCATGAGGCCAGCCTGATGATAATCCATGTCTCATGTGGCCCAGCATGATGATGATCCATGTCTGATGGGGCCAGTCTGATGATGATCCATGTCTCATGG
>NC_069005.1:29606454-29608455 GCF_001194135.2 Octopus bimaculoides
ACCAGTCTGATGATGATCCATGTCTCATGTGGCCAGTCTGATGATGATCCATGTCTCATGAGGCCAGCCTGATGATAATCCATGTCTCATGTGGCCCAGCATGATGATGATCCATGTCTGATGGGGCCAGTCTGATGATGATCCATGTCTCATGGGGCCAGCATGATGATGATCCATGTCTCATGTGGCCAGTCTGATAATGAACCATGTCTCATGCAGTCCACCTGATGATGAGCAGAGCCTCATGCAGCCCACCTCATTATGAGCCTCGTTTCATGCAGCCTGTGTGACGAGGAGCCCTGTCTGGTCTCATACTTCTACCAGCCTATCAGTTTCTGCCTTAAAACAAGAAGAATACATTGGATCATAGGCTTGGAGATCTAGGATTGTGAAATCTAGGTCTGTGCTGCTTTGGAAATCTAGGGTTGTGTTGCCCTTCCATACAGTACTAAACAGTAAAAATAGAATAAGATAAAATAAAATATATAAGAAATAAACAAAACCGTTTCTAGAGTTAGCAAAATACACGGGAATCAGAATCCTGCAAGTTAAAATGTCATAGATCATTGGGTTTGCTGGATCATCAGAATTGATCTGAAATTGATTGTGGTGTTAGACTTGGCAAGAGATCAAGGAGGAAGAGGCAGAGAGACTTAATATTTGATAGAAACATAGGAATGCTATTGTGACATACAAATGGCCTTGTGCGTTTTAAACAAACAACAATAACTTGAATTGAATTCTGATGGGGGAATTTATATATATATATACATACATATACATATATATATACACACACACCATACATATATACACACATACATATATACACACACGTATATATATATTTATGTATACATAGCTTAAAAGTCACACTCTGTGTAGATTTTTATGCTAATTCTTGTAGAAGTCTAATTGGGCCTGCAGCCCCAAAACATAGAGCAAAATATTAATAAAGCATTTATTGGTACCCTACCAATATGGTATTACCCTACCAATATGGTATTATTCTACCAATATGGTATTACTTTAAATTCAGTTTAAATGAAAAACTTTTAAGCTCACAAATTTTTGGAGTTCTTTTAAAATTTGAATGTAATTGAGATACAGGGGTCCCAGATAGACAGAATTTCACTTTTATTAATATACATAATGTACTGTTCCAAGATGGTAAGATCAACAAAAAGAGGACTCCATCTGGTGAGAGATAAATATCATTTAATAGACTCAATACATGTTTTTATGAACTACTGATAGTATATTATCATATCATCATTGTTTAATGTCCGCTTTCCATGCTAGCATGGGTTGGACGATTTGACTGAGGACTGGTGATCCAGAGGGCTGCACCAGGCTCCAATATGATCTGGCAGAGCTTCTACAGCTGGATGCCCTTCCTAATGCCAACCACTCTGAAAGTGTAGATATATATATATATATATATATATATATATATTATAATATAAGTGGAATTCTATCTGTCTGGGACCCCTGTATCTCCATTTACTTTTGCTCTACAGAGACATATTATAGCTTTTTGGAATCAGGATGATTCCAGAATTGAAAATCTGCCCTTAATTTAGTTCTTGAACATCCAGCATTAGGATCTGATTTAAAAGCATTTGGGTTGCTACTTACCACAACAGGTAAAGCTTGACTGATTCATGCCATCTTGGTTGGTGTTTGTTTGTCAGATGATGTCAGGAATCAAGGGCTGGGGTATGATAAATGACATTTGCTTCGTTAATTTTACGTTGAGATAAGAACTGTTGGGATAGGAACAATAGAATGATTGCATAATAGAATTAATTCTCATCCGGCTTTAACCTCTGGTCAAACACCACCAAGGCATGTGGTCATCATAAATGTATTATAGTCATGGCATTTAGCCCTCTTTAGTTTTGGGCCACAGTCGCAATTAGCCCTCTACAAGAGCTAGCCTAAAAGTCCATGCAGAGTGCAGCTTTTAACCTAGTATATTATATATATATATATATATAT
>NC_069005.1:29608717-29609717 GCF_001194135.2 Octopus bimaculoides
AAATGCTCATGTGAATGCAAATTTCTATATGTGTGTGCTTATTGAAATGGAGCCCAGCCATAACCATCTTTACCTGTCTATCAATCTATTTTATATATATATATATATATATACATAAAATGGGCTTCCATACTGTTTATGTCTAACAAATTTTATTCCACATGTAAAAATGCACTTGTGCCAGTGCTGCGTAAATGCACCCATGCCGGTGGCACATTCAGAAGCACCTCTGTAAAGTGATTCGCATTAAGGAGAGCATCCAGCTGTAGAAGCCATGCCACAACAGACAATTTGGACACTGGTCAGCTTGAGGGTGGAGCTTGCAGTAGAAGAAACTCATACAAAGTGCCATGCAATGGGATTGAACCTAAAACCTTATAATTGCAAAGCAAACTGCTCAAACACTCATCCAGGCCTGCACGAATCCAAATGACAAATGCCCAGCCGACTGGGGTTTGTCTTTGATACACGGTGCATTGGCCTGTCTCTCAGACTTTGTGTAACTAAGGCACCGTCACACATTCACATACATGCAATAGGCACAAGAACGGATGCAGGACATGCAAAGATGTACACACACAGGGAACTACATGTACACGCCCACACACACACATACATACACATACATTCATAAACACCCACACTTCCATAAACACCCATTTCGATAAGCACATGTAGAAACTTCCATATACACACACACACACACACACACACACATGCACACACATACACTCCTAAACACCCACACTTCCATAAACACCCGTTTCGATAAGCACATGTGTAGAAATTTCCATACGCACACACACACACATGCATGCACACACATACACATTCATAAACACATATTTCAATAAGCTCACACACACACACACTACCATAAACACACACACACATGCACACATACACACAGATGCATACCACTACCACCACCACTACCACCACCACCGACCTCCACTATCATCTCCCATCCTCATCACCTGACATTTCTTACTTCACCTCC
>NC_069005.1:29611942-29612808 GCF_001194135.2 Octopus bimaculoides
ATACACACACCAACACATGCATATATACATATATATAATATATATAGAGAAAGAGAGGGGAGAGGGAGAGAGAAAGACATATATATATGTATGTATATACATCTATAACCATATGCAGACACACATATATACACACACACATGTACATATACTTATACACATACATATTCACTTACATACGTACACATATTTATACACATACATAAATACATAAATACATACATACATACACACACACATACACACATACATACATACATACATACATACATGCATGTACACATTGTCAGAGTATTTTGCACTGATGAAATGGTTGAACGGTCATATTGGTGGACATCAAAGAACTTGTTTCATTTTCCATCAGGAAAGTCGGGGCAAGTCACACTGTGCAAGTGTGTAAGTAAATGACTTCGTTAGTCCATCGTCACCCAATAACGAGGAGGAGCGAGGAAGAAACCACACTGATTGAACTGTATTTGCACCTATTGATCTCTGTCACTCTCTCACCACCACAACCACCACCACCACCACCACAACCATTCACCTGTCTAGCTCAGTACTGGCACTGGTACGAACACCACCCAATGCTCTTGCACACCATTACCACCACTCTAACCAAGATTACCATCATGACCACTATCAACATCATCATAGCAATGACAATAATGCCAACCACCACCACCACCACCACCACCACTACCACTATGACCGCCATCATGATGGACATGATGATCACCATGACCATCACCACTACCGTCACCACCACCACCTCCACCATCATAACCACTATCAACATCATCAGTGCAATAACGATGGCAACCACCACCACCATCCCCCCCACTACACCATCCAACCCCACCACCACC
>NC_069005.1:29613331-29620805 GCF_001194135.2 Octopus bimaculoides
AGCGGTGCCACTACCACCCCCAACTAGTGGTGTCATCATTACCATTGTCACATCACTTCAACTATTACACCACTCCCTCGCACTCATTACACACACACACACACACACACATACACATGCACACCACTGCAACTATCACTAGCGCAACCACAGAAACTTCCTCATCCACCACCACCACCACTATCACCACCACCACTCCCTGAATAGTGTCATCACATCATCACCACTACTACTGCTATCATAGCAGTACTACAGCACCACCACCACCACCACCACTACTGCTGCTATCATAGCCACCACCACTACTACCACTACCACAGTTACAACTACATCACCATCAATACCAACACTACAACTACTACCATCACTACTATTAACACTCCTCTACCACTACCAACACTACCTCTGCCATCAACACCACCACCACTACTACTACTACTACAACATCACTATCAACACTGCTTCTACCACCACCACTAATACTACTATAGTGGCCACTGCTGCTGCAACCACCGCACAATACCAGCACTTCCACCACTAACAACACTACGACTACTACTAGCACCTCCACCACCATCACCAATACACACCAGTGACACCACTCACCACCACCACCACCACCACCACCACTGTTAGATAACAAGGATGTTTCACAGTGAAAATTACTGAGAACAGAATTATGAACAAAATGGATGGGTTTTTTTTGGTAACAAACAAAACAAAACAAAACAACTAAAAAAAAAATTAAAAAACTGACATAAAAATTTTAAAAATCATAATTAACAAACACAAAAATAAAACAAAACAAAAGAAAATAACCTCAATTTTAATTAGATTAATTAAAATGATTAAAAATGAGATTGCATTTTCTCTCTCTCTCTCTCTCTCCCAACCTCTTCTTTCACTTCATCCTTTCCCCTCCACCCCTCTCTTCGTTTCTCTCTTTTTATCTCTCTTTGTCTCTCTCTCTCTCTCTTTCTCTCCCTTTATCTCTCTGTCTGTCTGTCTGTCTGTCTCTCTCTCTCTCTCGCTCTCTCTGTGTTGTATCAACAGCATTTTCGTTATGTGATTTGCATCTGTACTTCCTCTCTCTTTTTTCTTCATCTCCTCCTTTCTATCTCTCTCTCTCTTTCTCCTGTATCAACAGCAATTTCATTGTGATTTACAGCTGTTCTTCCTCTCTTTCTCTCTTCCCCTCTTCCTTTCTCCTCCTCCTCCTCCTCCCCCTCTGTTCCGGCAGTCATACCTTCATACAACCTGGACACACCAAACTTATCTACCTTTAAAGAAATATAACAGTACAGCTGACCGACAAACAAGTGTTACTGTTGTTGATATTAATGCTGTTTATCCCCAGGCCAGTCCAGGACAAGCTAACCCTTGATTGAGCTAACTTATGATCAAAATCAATCCATCTCTGACCACCATCACTTTTTAAAATTTGTTTTAGCTTATCCATGAAAACATTGTCCAACATGCCCCTTCCTTTTTTAAGACACGAGGATAGGATTTAATGGAATTTGGTCAGTATTTCTAGCTGCTCAAGCAACAGTGTAGAAATTACTTCATTGGCTCAAGGCATTAGTTAGTTCTGGCAGAGTGTAACTAACTGATTGACCAATCAGGATTATTATTGGATGGTATTTCATAATGGTCACCTTCCATGATGACATCAGTTGAATGGTTTGACAGGTTCCAACAGGTTTGAGGACAGCTTCATGCTCTAATGACTCCTTTGGCATAACTTCAATGGTTGGATGTCTTTCCTAATGCCAGCCACATTACAGTGTAGATCAAGTGCTTTTCCTTTTGGTACCAGCACAAGTGGGGCGACCATGCAGCTTCCAAGGCAAAGATTTCCATAGGCTGTGTGGGGCTACAGGAGGGAGGCAGACAGCTTTATGATTCTCAACCATTTTTTTTTATCTAGGGATCCCTGTGGTTACTATTTTATTCTGGTATACCCCCCATAGCCATTCGATGTCTAAAAAATTTAGTTTTATAGATACTCCTTTCAAAATTACTATTTTGCTTTTCAAGCATTCACTTGCATAGGTTAAACCAGGGGTTTTCAAACTGTGGTCCACGGACCACAGGGGGTCTGTGGACCACAGGGGGTCCGTGGACCACAGGGGGTCCGTGGACCACAGGGGGTCCGTGGACAGCAAATACTTTTTATGGGCAATTTGATTTTATATATGTTTTTTAATCAAAATCTTTTAATTGACAATAAACCTATTTGTTAAATACTGTTAAATAAATAAATGTAAAAATAGATGTTATTTTAAGCAAATATTTATGTATAAATTTCATAAGCGTTTATAAGGGGGTCCCTAAGGTAAAGCCTGAAATATAAAGGGGTCTGCAAGTCAAAAAGTTTGAAAACCCCTGGGTTAAACTATATAAAACATTAGAGAAAGAAACCCAGCTGTTTCTTGAAATTAATACATCTAAAGCAAAATGTTTTCGTGGACCCTTAAAATAATACTACAGACCCAATTCCCTATTTTGTTTATGCAGACCCCCCCACCAATTTTATATGGACCCCCTCTCCCCAGGAGTCACATGCACCCTGGTTGAGAACCACTGTGCTAAGTGATGAAAAGAAAACCCATCTTCCATAGCAGACGTGTTAAGGCCATTTTCCCTGGAGAAGAGAATTGACCTACAAGAGTCCTGTGCTGGTGCCGCACTAAAGTGCTCATGGCAGCGCCATCGAAAAACCTCCCAGCACATACCGTAAACTGGCTGGCATTAGGAAGGGCATCCAGCTGTAGAACATCCTATTTATAAATTTAAATGAATTTGAATGTGAAATAATCAAAAAATAAATAAATGGGATTTAGTATGAAACTGCATACTAAATTTCTAGGGATATGATTTTATATATATATATACTTATAACATTGCTTGTTATAGCTGGTCAGAAGGTGGCCATTGATTTTGCACCTATAAAGCATTTAGCTGTATAGGTGACTTGTCAGACTACAAAAAAAAAAAAAAAAATTCCATAACAGCAGAGAGAGTGACCTTCATGACTATGTATAAGTGCACAGCTGGTGGTACAGCTATAGAACACAAACCACATGGTAGCCTATTACAATACAATCTGCAATCGATATATATATAAATGTATGTATGTGTACGTGTGTGTGTGTATATATTGTCCTTTAACTTTTGTTTTCTATGCTGGCAAGGGTTGGACAATCTTACCAGAGCTGGCACCAGGTTCCAATCTGATTTGGCCTGATTTCCATGGTTGGATATCCTTTCTAATGCCAATCACTTTACTTAGTGTGTTGGGTGCTTTTTATGTGATACTTGCCTGGGTGCCTTTAAACAGCGCTGGCACGGGTGCTATTACATGGCACCAACATGAGTGCTTTGCACACGGCACTGGCACAGGGCTCTTGTAGACTGCTCCTCTTCATCAGGAAGAACAACATTAACAGTTCTGCTCTAAAGGACAGATTCTCTAGAGTTCAGAAAACCCCCAGATATCTCAGTCCTTTGTTATTGCTATCATAAAGTTCATAAGCTAGCAGAATGCCTATGCCACCTAGGTCTTCATTGTTGCCTTCCCAGAAAAATTTGTATCTATGCCCTTTGCCGATAAGAAGTCAAGCTGAGGCTCCCCTCCGTCATACCTCTTGAACACAGCACACATCTACATGTCGCCACTTAACTTTCAGACTTACCTTTCATAATGCCAAAAGCTTGGTGATACCTGCTTAAAAAGTGTGTGGAGAGGAGTATATGAATCGCACACAAGTTACCTTAAGAAGGCCAACACCATCTTTCCTTCCCGAAAACACCACCTACACTTCCATGTAGATTATCCGATACCGTGGCTATCATCTTCACCGTCATCATCACCCTCGCCATTATCATTCTCATCACTATCATTATCATCACCATCACCATCATCCTCATCATCACTATAATCATCATCATCGTTATCCTCATCATCATTGTCATCATCCTCATCACTGCCACCATCATCATCATCATCATCTCCATTGTCATACTGTCACCATCATCATCACGGTCATCATCATCATCATCATCATTGTTGTCCTCCTCCTCCTCCTTCTCCTCATCACTGTTATCCTATCATCATCTCAATCACCACTACCACCACCACCACCACCACCACCACCGCCGTCGCCGTCGCCGCCATCAGCTGTATCATCCCCGCCGCCTAATTACAACATAGGGATCCTCGTTAAATTACACAGACACCAGGAATATCTCCCGAAGAAAAACGGGAGTGGAGGGGAAAATAGGGGGGGGGGAGTTGAGCAATAAATAACAACAACAACAACAACAAGGCTGTTATTTATTTTTTTGCTCATTTTTTTTTCACCTCATTTGTACAGATAATAGCCTTATCTAATCTGGGAACCATAGCAACAGCAACAGCAGCAGCAGCAGATGTAGCTGCAACAACAACAATAATAATAAGAATAGTGGTGGTGGTGGTGGTAGTGGCGGCGGCAATATTAGTAGTAGTAGTGACAGTAAGTGGTGGTGGTGTTAGTAGTAGTGGTGGTGGTGGTGGTAATGGTGGTGGTAGTAGTAGAAGTAGTAGTAGTAGTAGTGACAGTAAATGGTGGTGGCGGTGGTAGTAGTAGTAGTATTAGCGGTGTAGTAGTAGTAGTAATAACAACAGTGGCAGCAACAACAACTGCAACACCATCAACAGTGCCGCCGACAACAGCAACAGCAAAGAAGTGAAACTTCCCTGACAGCCCTGCCTCTCGTCCCATCCCTCTTTATCTCTTCTGCATCAATATTTCACCCTGGATTCTCTGTATGGAATGTCTGTTACTGTATTTTATTGGCTTACAAGATGCACTTTTTCTCCCCCCCCCCTCATAAAAATATCTCAAAACATCTCTCTGGGTCCTATACACAAAGCTGAACCATCCATAAGCTAATCTAGTCCCTGACGCTCCTCTGAATATCTACCCCCTGAGATTGGGGCTAAGGGCATAACAAAAATGCATTCAGCATGGCCGTTTCCTTGACGGTTGCAGGGTCCTGTCTTCTTCCTTACCAAAACTTTTACTTTACTCGTTTAGGTTATCTCTACAGATATCCCAGAGAAAAGCGGCGAGCTGGCAGAAACGTTACCCCACCGGGCGCAATGCTTAGCAGTATTTCGTCTGCCGGTATGTTCTGAGTTCAAATTCCGCTGAGGTCGACTTTGCCTTTCATCCTTTTGGGATGATCATGGATGGACTACCTTTGAACATAGCTCTTTGTATCAGGGCTAACATGGAGTTAAGTAACACCAAACAATACTACTACCAACACGACAACGATAACAACACCACTACATCACAACCACCATCAACACTACCACCACCACCACCACTACTACCACCACCAACACCGCTATATCTCAATCACCACCACCACTACATCACAACCACCATCAACGCTACCACCAGCACCACCAATACTCATTTTTTTTATTGCCTACAAGGGGCTAAACATAGAGGGGACAAACAAGGACAGACAAAGGGATTAAGTCAATTACATTGACCCCAGTGTGTAACTGGTACTTAATTTATCGACCCGAAAGGATGAAAGGCTAAGTCGACCTCGGCGGAATTTGAACTCAGAACGTAACGGCAGACAAAATACCGCTAAGCATTTCGCCCGGCATGCTAACGTTTCTGCTAGCTCTCCGCCTTACCACCAATACTACCACCAATACTACCACCAATACTTACCACCAATACTTACCACCAATACTACTCCGCCAGCACCACCAATACTACCACCACCACCACATCACAACCACCATCAGCACCATCACCATCACCACCACCACTACCACCAACAATGCTACATCAGAACCATTATCAACACCACCACCATCACTACTGCCACCACTACCACCACGTCACAACCACCATCAACACCATTACTACTACTACTACTACCACCACAACATTTCAACCACCACCACCACCATTGCCATCTCTACTACTACTACTACTGCTGCCACCCCACAACCCCACCTCCACCACAAACATACCACTATCAACAACAACACCAGCCATATACAAGACACAGTTCTGTAAATTTCTGCATCAGGTTATCACCAGAATACCTCACTACTTTCTTATCTTTGGCTTAGCATACACAGACACACACACACACACACACACACCTACACCACCCTCTTCATCTGCACCTGCTATGGCCCCCTCCACTCCCCCTGCCTTACTGCTCATCGTTATCTTGCCTCAGACTCACCTCCTCTGCCCAACCCCTGCTCCCACCCCCATTACATGACTCTTGTGGCTGGAATACTCTGGAAGGATTGCAAAGATGAAGTAACAAGAATGGACTTCTACTTAGTGAGGTGACTAAACACACACACATGCACACACACACACACACACACACACACACACACACACACACATCTGATGGGCTTCTTTCAGTTTCCATCTACCAAATCCAATCACCATGCTTTGGTCGGCCCGAGACTATAGTAGAAGACACTTGCCCAAGGTGCCATGCAGTGAGACTGAACCCAGAACCATGTGGTTGGGAAGCAAATTTCTTACCACACAGCCATGCCTGCACCTATATATACACATACAATCTGTTGGTACTCCGTCGCTTACGACGTCGAGGGTCCCAGTTGATCCGATCAACGGAACAGCCTGCTCGTGAAATTAACGTGCAAGTGGCTGAGCACTCCACAGACACGTGTACCCTTAAAGTAGTTCTCGCGGAGATTCAGAGTGACACATTGTGACAAGGCTGGCCCTTTGAATTACAGATACAACAGAAACAGGAAGAAAGAGTGAGAGAAAGTTGTGGTGAAAGAGTACAGCAGGGTTTGCCACCATCCCCTGCCGGAGCCTCGTGGAGCTTTAGGTGTTTTCGCTCAATAAACACTCACAACGCACGGTCTGGGAATCGAAACCACGATCCTACGACCACGAATCCGCTGCCCTAACCACTGGGCCATTGCACCGCCACTACACATACATACATACATACATATGTACACACACACATGCACATATGATCACTGTTAGTGATCTTCACTAGACAGCTTCCATTCCCATAAGAAATGGTTTATTTCTCAAGAACATTCAGTCTGTTCGCCAAACTCCATATCTTGTGAGAAATCACAACAAAATTCTTCAGCTTTGCCAGTCGTTTTCACAGAAAAATTAAAAAAAAAAAAGAACATTTTTTCTTTTTAAATTTCATAACTTTAAAGCAAATGCACATTTGTTTTAACTTCTTAAATACTTGGCACCCATCCCCAATTTCTTTAGAGAGCAGCTTTTACCATTTTTACTGCCTGTAATTCCATGAAAGTGTTCCCTTTTTTTTATATACTTCCAAACTGTTGTTTAGCTTCTGGGATCAGCTTTAATCTAACAGACTTAGGATGAAAAATGTTTGCTTGTTTTGCACACAAAGTAGGTGCAGGCAT
>NC_069005.1:29621063-29621730 GCF_001194135.2 Octopus bimaculoides
TATATATATATATATATATATGCTTCTGAAGAAAATATTAATTATTGTAGTTTTAGTGACACTGTATGAATAAAACAGACTGGGGTGGTCAGGAACTGGAACGTCTCTCATTTATACATTCGCCTCATAACTGCTGACCTGGTCCCTGATTATCACATACCACAGCAACTTCTACAAACCTCAGAGAGAAGATATCAGGTGCATATCTTCACAGATATGTAATGAAGAACTTGTTCTACCTCTTTATCTAATACACCCATATAACATACATAACTTTGGTGGAGTTCTTAGTATTTAGGTTAACAACAAAGCCAAGTTTGTAACTCAGCCTTTGTGGGGGTCCTTCTGTACTTCTGCACGCTTGGTGATCCTTTTTTGTCTTTTTTTCCCCCCCTTTCTTTATACTTTTTTAGTGGTATTTATTCTTTATGTTACTGCTTTATTTATTTCTTTTTGTTCGTTTTGCTACCATATGGGAAGTATTTTTGTGTGTGTGTGTGCGTGATTATTTATTCATGCGTATGTATTTACATGTGTATGCATGTATATATACTTATAGATATATATGTGTGTACATTCATATGTAAGTATGCACGCAGGACATACATGTATTTATATGTACATATATATATATATGTACATATATATATATATGTACATATATATA
>NC_069005.1:29622592-29625147 GCF_001194135.2 Octopus bimaculoides
ATGTATGTATACATGCAAACTGCCATGCTTCATGGCGGTGAAACTTGGGCTGTGACTGCTGAGGACATGCTTAGGCTCGAATGAAACGAAGCTAGCATGATCTGCCGGATGTGTAATGTCAGTGTGCACACAAGACAAAATGTAAGTGCCCTGAGAGAAATGTTGGACATAAGAAGCATCGGGTGTGGCTTGCAAGAGAGATGTTTGCGCTGGTATGGTCATATACTGTGGATGGATGAGGAGAGCTGTGTACCACTCCCAAACAGTTGAAGGAATCCAGGGTAGAGGTACCTTGGGTAAGTATCTTCTAATATAGCCTCGGGCCGACCAAAGCCTTGTGAGTAGATTTCGTAGACAGAAACTGAAGGAAGTCCATCATGTGTATATGTGTGTGTGTGTGTGTGAGTGTGTGCGCGTGCGTGTGTGTGTTTGTCCCCACCCATTGCTTGACAACCGATGTTGGTGTGTTTACATCTCCGTAAGTTAGTGGCAAAAAAAAAAACCCAATAGAATAAGTACTAGGCTTGCTAAGTGTAAGTCTTGGGGTCGATTTGTTCGACTAAAAGGCAGTGCTCCAGCATGGCCATAGTCAAATGACCAAAACAAGTAAAAAGAAAGAAAAGAATATATATATATATATACATATATACATATATATTTATATATATATATATATATATATATATATATATATATATATATATATATATATATATATATATATATAATCTTGCAGATTACTGACACAATTAATGATGGTGGAAGTGTACAGGTGAGGATGTCTGTCTGTTTGTCTGTGCCCATGCTGGTGCCAGAGAATCAGATTAGAATATAAACAACTTAACGTTTACCGGCAGGAAATTAGATTCTTTTATCGCACCATGAAATATTGACAGAGAGTCAGGAGTGGGCGGAGGGGGTGGGCGGGTGTAGCGGATGGCTCTACTCACATAATCTTCAAATCTTTCCTCACCTATCTCTTGATCATCATCATCATCATCATCAAAGTCATCCACATCAGTAGCAGCACCCTCCTTCTTTCCTCCTCCTCACCATCACACCTTCTACTGCCACTGCTACCTACAACCATCACCACCATGCCTATCATCATCTCATTCACTAATATTCTCACCCACCTCTTCTGCCCCGCCCATCTCTATCATATCTATATCTATATCACACCCACATCTACTATTGCCACGCCTACAAATGTCACACCCACTATTGCTATATTCATCTTTATGACTACCACCACCATGTCAAACCATAACCACACCTATAGCTGCCACACCCACTTTTATGACAGGCAATGCTTCTATTACACACCCATCATTATCACTGCTGCCTTGCCCATCTTTATGACAAACACCATAACCACACCCACCACCACATATAACTATATTCATTAATATATGCAAGACATTGAAGCTTGATTTTTATAGATGTAAATATATATATATATATATATATATATATATATATATATATATATATATATATATATATATAGCTTGCTTACCAACCACATGGTTCCGGGTTCAGTCCCACTGCATGGCACCTTGGGCAAGTGTCTTCTACTATAGCCTCGGGCCGACCAAAGCCTTGTGAGTGGATTTGGTAGACGGAAACTGAAAGAAGCCCGTCGTATATATGTGTATGTATATATAGATGTGTGTGTTTGTGTGTCTGTGTTTGTCCTCTGCACCATCGCTTGACAACTGATGCTGGTGTGTTTACGTCCCCATAACCTAGCGGTTTGGCAAAAGAGACTGATAGAATAAGTACTAGGCTTACAAAGAATAAGTCCTGGGGTCGATTTGCTCGACTAAAGGCGGTGCTCCAGCATGGCCACAGTCAAATGATTGAAACAAGTAAATGAGAATATATGGGGATGGTTATCTTTTGCCAATTAAACACATGTGCTATTTATCTGATCATCACATTAGTTTTATTATTATTGAGTGAGAGAGCAGTGCATGCCATCAAAGTGACACTGGGGTAAAATATATGAAGCCCATTATACCCATCATGACTACCTGTCTGATAAGGGTACACCAGGTACATGCATCACAACCATATGTGCATGACATTGTGATCTCATACTGAGATAAACAGTGCATGACCTTGCAGGTGGGGTCCAGTTAGAATTTTCTTCAGGTTGAGTAGCCCATCTTGCTCAAAAGATCCCTGAATAAGGGTTGTTTAAGGATGTTGAATGAAACACAAATGTTTCCTGAGGTGAATTATTCAAACCCCAAAGAATTCCTCTCAACACATGGCTAATATGCTCCCCCACTACTTCTGTTCATGATCTGATATGCACATATTGTCAGCCACTAAGGGACATGCTCAACTGGTTAAGGTCAAGCATCTGACAAGCAAACATCTGTAGTATTGAGCAGAATATTTGCTGTAGACCATCTTTCATACCAAGACAAAACAATGTACATGATAACACTTCCTGAGAAAAGTGATTTTAAAAAACACAATCGAAAAATATTCAAGATTTAAAATTTTGTCGGAGTGAGGGAGAGGGGGAGGCGAAATTTATAAAT
>NC_069005.1:29625767-29626509 GCF_001194135.2 Octopus bimaculoides
TGATACCATGCCGGATACTGTAACCCTCCTCCCTGTATTGTGTGAATAAGCCGTGTTTTTGAAGTTGGTTAATTTACATACGGTGTGGTTAAAATTACTTTCGTCCTTTGCCATTTTATTTGGGTTAATAAAGACTTACTTTACTATACTTTACTCGTTTCAGTCATTTGACTGCGGCCATGCTGGAGCACCACCTTTAGTCGAATCAAATCGACTCCAGGACTTATTCTTTGTAAGCCTAGTACTTATTCTATCGGTCTGTTTTGCCCAACCGCTAAGTTACGGGGACGTAAACACACCAGCATCGGTTGTCAAGAGATGTTGGGGAGACAAACACAAACACACAAACATACTGGCTGGTTTGGTTATGGGATGTGAACAGACGAGGACAGGTGCAGATCACTTGAAGTGGATGGAAGTTGTGGAAGAGGGAGACCTAGGAAGATATGGGACAAGGTACTGAAGGCTGATCTCAAAATGCTGAGCCTTACACAGGAGATGACAGAGAAGTGAGATGAGTGGCACATTGCTGTACTTGGGAAGACCTGCCTACTGCAGCAGAATGGAGATCCTAAGACCAAGGTGCCGTGTAATAAGCATTGGTGTGGGTGCTGGTGCCATGTAAAAAGCACTGGTGCTGGTGCCACATGAGAAGCATTAATGCTGGTGCCATGTAAAATGCACTGGCGATGGTGCCACATGAAAAGCATTAATGCTGGTGCCATGTAAAATGCACTGGTGA
>NC_069005.1:29626688-29631688 GCF_001194135.2 Octopus bimaculoides
GGTGCCATGTAAAATGCACTGGTGGTGGTGCCACATGAAAAGCATTAATGCTGGTGCCATGTAAAATGCACTGGCGATGGTGCCACATGAAAAGCATTAATGCTGGTGCCATGTAAAATGCACTGGCGATGGTGCCACATGAAAAGCATTAATGCTGGTGCCATGTAAAATGCACTGGTGATGGTGCCAGGGGTAAAAAAAGAAAACAGTATACACTGTTGAGTGGTTGGTGTTAGGAAGGGCATCCAGCCATAGAAACCAAGCCAAAACAGACTATAGAACCTGGTGTGACCCCTGGCCTTGCCAGTTTTTGTCAAGCCATCCAATTCATTCCAGCATGGAAAAGAAATGCTAAATGTTGTTGATGATGATGATGGAATTTGAGAAAATTTTTTATAAACCATTTAAAAAAAAAAAAGACAGAAAAGTGTAAGAATTATTTTGAAGAATTTTATTTTTATAAAAACCAACATACAAAAATTGCAAATAAGTATAATAATAATTTACAAGATTATCAATGATTTTAGAGACATTTTTTTTCATCTTTTTTTTGCTGTTTTCACAATTCATTTTTTCCAAGTCCAATCATTATTATTTTTTTTGTTTTGTTTATATTTAATTTTTTTTTTAAATATTTTAAACTTTCCTTGCATCGGTTTTACAGTTTAGTGAGCTTTATTTGTTTTGATTAGCATTCATTTTGAATAACTCATGCTCTCTTTCTTTCTCTCTCTCTCACTCACATACATAGGTATGCTTTCACTCTCTCTTTCTGTCTGTTCCTCTATCTCCTCACAGCTCTAAACAGAGACGCACACAAGACTAACTTAATGGTGGCCTTACAGCTACAAGTTGAATGTCACCTCCTCCTTTTATTATTTGTGTTCAGTTTGTTGATTGTATGGTTACATTCAGCCTCATCAATGTTAGAGTCCAAACCACCCGCAGGTAACCCAGAACTTGTGGGTTTCAGTTTAAAATAGATAGATGGATAGATAGATAGATAGATAGATAGATAGATAGATAGATAAACAAAGAACAAGACAGATGGAGATATAGAAATAGAGAGAACTAGAGAGGTTGATATAGATACATACATACATAGGCAGATAGATATATAGAGACACTTAGATAGATAGATAGATATATAGACAGAAACACTTAAATAGATAGATAGATAGATAAATAGATAAATAGACAAGAGAGGTAGACAAAGATGGTGGGGAGAAAGATAGATTGATAAACTCACAGATGATAGATTGATTGATAGATAAACATATAGACAGATAGATAAATAGAAAGATAGACAGAGATGTGGGGGAAGAAAGACAGATTGATAGACACACAGATAGAGAGAGAGAGGGAGAGAGAGAGAGACTGACAAAGAGTTAGACTGATAAATAGATAGACAGACAGAGAGATTGAGATGTAATTTAATTGATAGATAAACATAGGAATAGATAGATATACTGACAGACAGATAGACAAAGAGAAAGGGAGAGAAAGACATACAGATAGAAAAAAGGCAGACAGATAGACAAACAGATAAGCAGACAAGTAGGGAAGGGTACACCTGTATGGACTGGTTTTGGAAAAGAGTGTTTGTGCAAGAACAAACCGTTTGTGACATTGGTGTTGTGTGCAGAACCACTTGATGTCAACTGTGATCTCTGCTTCTATGAAATGCAGTGCTGGAAGAGAGCTTAAATTATTTAACCTATCAAGGAATCTCCTCAACGAATCATCAAATTGTTCAAATAATCACATATTTTCAACACTCAATCGTGTGCATCTGAGATAATGGTCTCAACAAATTTCAGTTCAGATAACAATAATAATAATAATAATAATAATAATAATAATAATGATGATAATAATAATAATAATGATAATGCTAATAATAATGATTTCAAATTTTGGCACAAGGCCAGCAATTTCAGAGGATGGGATAAGTCGATTACATTGACCCCCCCCAGTGCATAACTGGTACTTATTTTATCAACCGTGAAAGGATGAAAGGCAAAGTCGACCCCGGCGGGATTTGAACTCAGAACGTGAAGACGGACTAAACGCCGCTAAGCATTTCGCCCGGTGTGCTAACGATTCTGCCAGCTCGCCGCCTTAAAAACGTAATTTAATTCCCAAGCAAGGATAATAATAATAATAATAATAATAATAATGATAATAATAATAATAATAGTAATAATAATAATAATAATAAAAAGCTATAAAAAAAGGGTAACGTTTTCAGGAATTTTGAGTTTCATATCCAAAAGGGAGAAAAAAGTAAACATAGTTATAACAAAAAAATAATAATAAATATTAACATTAACAATAAAATCACGACAAAATGTCATGGTTTTTTTTGTTTTGTTCCAACATTTTTTTTTGTTGAAGCTTTTTTTTAAAAATCTTAGTGGGTTGAGGTGCATTTTAATGGATGGCTTAACATGTTAAAGCAGCAGTTTTTGAAATAGTTGGTTTTTTTTTTTTTTGAAAAGGGTTAATAATGTTTGGTTGAAAGAAAGAAGAGAAAAAAGAAAGGAGGGAAGGAAAGAAAGAAGGAAGGTAATCAAGGTACCACTGCCTTCTAGAATTTTCAGTTTTGCAGGCAATGAAATAGTTTGTATAGGACTTCCAATATACAATTGTCGTTAGAAGGTTAACGAAGAAATTAGAGATTTTTAAGATGGCACATTCATTGAAACAATTTTTTTGTTATTTAAAAATAAATTAAAGAATAATAATCGTCATCTTTTTTTTTTCCATTTTTTTTGTTGCAAATTTTTCTTTGTTTTAACAATATTTTTCAAAAATATTAAAAAAAATATAAATAAAATAAAAAATATATATAATTGATATTAAGGAGAAAAAAAATGCTTTTTTTTTCAAATATATTTAAATTGAATATTTTTTTTGTCCTTTGGAACTAAAAAGAAAATTGGTCCTTTTAGAATTTTTTGTGATTTTAAAAAATATTTTATTGATAATATAACAAAAAAATAATCAAGGATTTCTTCTGGAGAAAAAAAAAATATAAATTATCTTTGATAATAAATTTTATTAAAAAAATGCAAAAAAAAAACTTATTGATAATTATAAAACGCAAGAAACGCTGTCAACGACATTCAGAGAAATTATACTTTTAGTTATCAAAGATTTCATTAATTGGAATAAGAGAAAAAAAGACAGGAGAAAGATTGGCTTCGAATCTCTAGAATATGACAAATTTGATTATCATCACTATCAATATTATCATCATCATCATTAGTATTATAATTAAGGCCGTGAGCTGGTAGAATTGATAGCAGACTGGACATGTTTAGCAAGAATTTCATCTGGCTCTACATTCTGAGTTCAAATGCCGCCAAGGTCAACTTTGCCTTTCATCCTTTTGGGGCAGATAAAATAAGTTGCAATAGAGCAGTTGATGTAATTATAGTCATATGCACAGAAAAAAAGAAGAAGAGATTTTAACGATCATAATTGTTACTATAAAATTCATTATTATTAGTATTAGCTAAATTTTGTTTAAGGTTAATAATTATACTCAATAAGTATAGATGCAGGAGTGGCTGTGTGGTAAATAGCTTGCTTACCAACCACATGGTTCTGAGTTCAGTCCCACTGAACGGCAAATATTTTTTAGGGGTTCCCTTAAAATACTATGGTGGATCCTCGATTTATTATTTTGTTGCATGGATCCCACCAAAAGTCTTCTATGGAACCCTGGTTGAGAACCATTGATTCAAACGAAAGAAAAGCATAGTGTTTGAATAGAAATATGGTAACAAAGGGTTGACCTAAGATGGCTGAGGAAATTTTTAAAAAAGGGGCAAAATCTAACTTAACTGGGATTTGAACTCAGAATGTAGAATGATGAAACTAAATGCTACAAGCCATTTATTTAGACTGTAGTCCAATGGTATACAATTTCTACCAACTCAGCGTCATTATGGCAAATATGGCTTGAGTGAAGGGGTTTACTCTATGTGTGCACCTTGCAGGCCTGGAGGATGCAGTTGAGAGGGGGCAGCTGCTCTTGGTTAGAAGAGTAATTCAATCATGGAAAAACAACCACATAAAGGATGAGAAAATAAAACATTCCCCCCATAGGGGACAGTCACCTGTGTAATACTGGAAACCTTAACAGATCTCTGTTAGGGGTTTCCAGTTTCCCACCACCCCAACCCCAGCAGGTGACCATCCTCTATGCGGAATGTTTTACTTCCTTATCTTTTACGTGTTTGTTTCCATACTTAATTTTTCATTTCTAAGTAAAGTCAAACATTTTTTTTAATGTTTTTTGAATGTTCTCCCACCTCAACCTTACAACAAATAAAAGAAATTATTATTATTATTATTATTATTATTATTGTAAAAAAAATGTAAGGGTAGAGAGAGAAGTGCTGCCTCCCAGCAATTTTGCTGAAAGGTGGGGGTCAATGTGACAAGAATGGTACAAGGGATCAGAGGCCTACTCTAAGCATGCACTTGCTGATGTAGGGAGAGCACTTGCCCTAGTGGTCAGGGACTCCCAGATTTTCTGGGGGTCTCCATGGACAGCCCTGGGTAGCCTCCCTCTTTTGGGGAATTATTCTTTGTTAAAATTTAATTTTTTACTTTTTACAAACTGCTTTATGCAACCCCACATTGTATTGTCCTGTACTGCCCCCAACATTTTTTGAGAACCATTAGCGGTTAACAAACATTGTTAACATTATTATTATTATTATTATGAGTGAGCATGGCCTAGTGGTTAGTCTCGTGTGTGTGGGCCTAACCACTAATCACATGATCATGAGTGCAGCCAGTGAGTTGCACTCACAATAATGAGATTGCAGGTTCAATTCCTAGACTGGGATATATAGTGTGTTGCTGAGCAAATCGCTTCATCTTGTTTTGCTCTGTGAGCACTCCAACATCTGGCTTGTGGCACACTTGTACACCTGCGCAGGTAACGTCAACTTGATGCAGGGAATGAGCTAATGTACAGCATA
>NC_069005.1:29633632-29640644 GCF_001194135.2 Octopus bimaculoides
ACACACACATATATATATATATATATATATATATATATATATATATATATATATATATATATATGTACATATGTATTTATACATATGTATATATATATATTCAAGTAAATGGTGGTGATGGAGGGTCACAATTGGCACTGCGAAAAGAAAAGAAAAAAAAACCCTTAATTCTCAGAAGATATAATTAAAAAAAAAAACATGATATTATGGTTTTCAACAGAATTACAATCAAACCACACAACATGGTTTGTTTTAACAGTTGGCTACTCAAAATATTTACAATATTTTGTATCATTGCAGTTAATTTTCTGCAGCAAATAATTTTCATTCAGTTATTTTCGGTTATACATGAAAAGTATAGAGAACTGCTGGCAATAGCTTCTTCTGTAATAGGTGGGTTTACACAAAAATTGCAACATTATTTTTTTTTTTTTCCCCCATTTTTGGCACAGGTTAACAAACACTAGTCATCCACTCACTCAAAAATGTTTCTCTCCTCCATTTTTTTTTTACTTCTGTTTCATCTTGCACCAAGATTTTTTTTTTTTCAATTACATATCCAAGTTTTCTCTTAGCATAGGTTCCAGTCACAGAACCCCCCACCCCCCAGAAAAAAACAGGAGAAACAAAAAAACACAGACTTTAGAGCCTGAAAAGGGTCAAAGATTTAACAGCAAAAATAGAGACACTTTAGAATCTAAACCGATTGGCACAAGTGACATTTTTGAACTTCACATATTTAGATTTACAAACAAGATAAAAAAAAGAAGTGCTTGATACATCAGGGAGTTCATCATCCTATACTCAGGCGTTAGGCTTCCAAGAACAGAACCTTTAAAAAAACTCAGAGTAACAATGAAGAGAAGCCTTTTTTCCAAAAATATATACAAAGGTTAACACAACTGAACTGCAAAAACAGAGGTTTTATACACTATTTGATGTCCAGCAAAGGTAACAGGAGTCAGCTTTTCAAGAACTTATTTCACAGTTAAATAATTTTGAGAAGTTTTTATTCTGTTCAGAATACCACTTCTGAGATTAGTTAACGTGAAGAATTAATGATAATCTCTTAATCCAGGAGATAAAGAGCTGATGTTTTTGATTTCTTTTCCATACCCCATTTCAGACTCTGTTAGTAAACCCTTGTATTTATTTGGTTGTCAGATAAATTCATTTATTTTCTTCCATTTATTTCGATCCTTTATTTGAATAAACATGGAAAATATTTTTATTGTGGTGTTTCTCGATATTTCGTAGCTTCATTCCTCCTCTACAACTTTTGTTCATTATGTTTGGAATTTGAATAAATTTTACCTCTTTTCACATGTATGACAATGGAGTGTCAAGTAGGAGAAAAAAAAAGCCAAAAAAACTAACTAATTTATCTGATAACCCAACAGTTTAATGTGCTAAGAGATCTAGGGCTTCCATTTAGGTTACATTTTTAAAAACCCTTTGAATACTAACCTGTCTCAAATCACCTCCAAAGTTACCCAAAGAAACATAAGTAATGTTCCAAATGTGTGAAAACCCACACAATCCATGATTCAAGCCCTGTGACTCATAAGGCCAGAGCTTAATCTGGTGGCATATAATTGACTGAGATCGCAGCACTCTCCATCCCTGGAGAGGATGCTAGTCCATCACAGGTTTAACTTCCCAGTGATTGCTGGAACTCATTTCTACAGTTGAGTGGACAGGAGCAATGTGAAATGAAGTGTTTTGCTCAAGAACACAATGCACTGCCCAGTGCAAGAACTGAAACCATGATCTTACAATGAGAGCAACACCCTTAACCACATGTCTTCACACACAACCCATGCAAGCACGGAAAAACAGATATAACGTGACAACGATGGTGATGATGATGCTGATTAACAATACTAGCAAGAGACGTATTGGTTTCAAATTTTGGCACAAGGCCAGCAATTCTAGTAGAAGGGGTAAGTTGGTTACATTAACTCCAGTATTCAACTGGTACTTTCTTTTATTGACCCTGAAGGGACTTAAAAACAAATTTGACCTCAGTGGAATTTGAACTCAGAACGTGAAGATGTATGAAATGCTGCTAAGCATTTTACCTGGCATGCTAACAATTCTGACATCCCATCACATTAGCAACAGATTAGTGAATAATCTTATATACAAGACGTGAACTGTGTTTGTTTCCCCCGTGCTGGTGCCACGTAAAAAGCACAGAGTCCACTCTGCAGAGTGGTTGGTGTTAAGAAGGGCAGCCAGCCGTAAAAACCCTGCCAAAACACACACAGTAGCCTGGGGTAGTCTTCTACCTGGCCAGCTCCCGTCAGCTGTCCTACCCTTGCATGCATGGGAGACAGACATTAAATGATGATGACGATAAGAACTACTCCAATTACCAAATCATTCCTCAAGTTTTCTCAACCATTTTCAGTCATCAAACATACCAGACAAAGATGGTTGGAAGGTACAGAAACTTACTGTTTCCTAAAGCTTGATAAGATATAAGTTTTTAATGTTCTGATTTCCTCAGACCCTTAGGATTCAAAGACCCAAACAGCTGAGTTTTTTTCTTCTCTTTTTTCCCTAATTTTGCTCTGATATACAACAAAACCCCAGGTATCGGGACCACATTTCAATGCCCTTCCATCTTAAAAACAAGCTCAAGAACAATGAGCACTAACCATTTTTTTTCCAGAATGTCAATCCACTGGAATTTCTTCCCTGCCAATGTTGTTCCTGCAGCCGTCATCTGACAACGGTCCAAGAAGGACATGGGACTGTGTT
This sequence comes from Octopus bimaculoides, assembly GCF_001194135.2. Taxonomy (NCBI): domain Eukaryota; kingdom Metazoa; phylum Mollusca; class Cephalopoda; order Octopoda; family Octopodidae; genus Octopus; species Octopus bimaculoides. Next base: position 29,636,399 of record NC_069005.1, read on the forward strand.
TGTCTCACCAGACTTGGGGTGGCGGAGGCTGCAAAGTCCATGAGAACACTGCACGCCTCTGGATCAAATATTAAGAAAAAAAAAAAAAAAAAAAAAAAAAAAAAGAAAAACCCTTGTAAAATTCACTGTCTCCTATGATCCCAGCTTCACTCATCATCATCAATGTCTACTTTTCCATGCTTGCAGGGGTCAGGTGAAAATTGTCGAGGGAGATTTTACATGCCTGGATACTTGTGCCACCAACCCATATTTGTTTCCAAGCAAAGTAATATTTTCCTCACGGCCAGATATGTTCATACAGATGGTGGGAGACAAATGACAAAATGACGCTGCCTGTCTGATGCAATATCAAGACAAGGAGACACATAGAAACATTCACCTATATATATATATGTGTGTGTGTGTGACAAGCTTCTTTCATCAGCCTGCCCAAAGTTCCATACAGTAGGATTAACCCATAAAACTCTTTAGTTGGGAAGCCAATTTCTGAACCACAGAGCCATGTCCACATCTCACACAATATCTAACTGGTTATTCTCATGTCCGCAGCTGGCTTGAGTAAAATTGGTATAGATAGGCATCTGTGGGTCTCAAAAGAAGACCGTGGATTTGTGCCCGGAAAATTTTGTGTCAGTTGTTGAAGGTAGTGCAGTGTCTGCTGCAGTAGAACAGGCCTACATGAGAGAGGGAACTATATACACATGTTTATATAGAAAACATGTTGTTCAGCTCTACAACATGGAGCTACACACATGCTTATGTAATAGTAATATATTTAATTCATGTTTTGATTGCAACAGAGGGCCGTGACTTCATTAACCAAGACATAAACTTGGCAGGAGAGACTTGCTGCACTGAACAAATGCTTAGAATGTTAATGTTCATTAGATTCTATCCAATAACAACTGATAGCATAAGGGGAGAAAGTGTGTCGGTAAAACAATCAAAAAACCTTTGATTTCATACAGAGATAAGCACAAGGCCTTCACAGACGGGAGATATGTTGCGTGAGTTTGTGCTAATTAATGCCTTTCTCTAAGATCTTGGCATTCGGTTACGATGAGGGTCTCAGTTGATCTGAGCAGCAGAACAGCCCGTTCGTGATATTAACATGTTAGTGGCTGAGCACTCCACAGACACGCATAACCCTTAAAGTAGTTCTCAGGGAGATTCAGCGTCACACAGAATGCGACAAGGCTGGCCTTTAGAAATACAGGTATAACACATTTTTACCAGCTGAGTGCACTGGAGTAATGTGAAATAAAGGGTCTTGCTCAAGGACACGTGTCGCTGAGAATTGAACTCACAACCTTACGACTGTGAGTCAAATGCCCTAACCATTAAGCCACAGGTCTTCTCCACAGATCAACCTCATCCTTGATTAAACAGATCTATAATCAAAGACAACCCTACTATGACCATCCTGTGTCTTTTTAAGTTTCAACTTTTTAATATGTAGGACTATATTATTCCAAAGTATCCTTCCATTTTTTTTTTTTATTCAGACAGCAGAGTACATTATTTTGAGGGAGATTTAGCTGCTATTTCTAGCAGACCGAGTGACATCACAAAAGTGCTCATGTTGGGTCATTCTCTAAGATGTCGGTGGATGCAATACCGAAATCTTGTTCCAAAGAGAAATGACCCACCACCATCCCACCATTAACAACAGCTTTGGCACCAGATTGAGGGGTACCCCCTCACCAAAAAGAAACCAATCTCCTTCCCTGGACACGGGCATGTCTGTGTGGTCAAGAACTTTGATTTTACAACTACGTGATTTGGAGTTAATCCTACTGTGTGGCACTGTGCACAAGCATTTTCTACAATATATATATATATATATGTTGTGTGTGCGTATAATTAAAAATGAACCCCTTTGTATGTGTTTGTGAGTATACAAGTAACCCTTAATATACCTGTATTTGACTTTTCTATCTGTTTTTTTGGGAAGGTTTAACCCTTTGGCATTTCAACTGGGCATATATATATATATATATATATATATATATATACACACATATACATTTGAAGTTTTTGTAAAAAGTACTCGATACAATCGCAATATTTAAGAGAGATTTAAAAAATTTAGCTATTTAAAAATACCTTTATATTAATATATTACTTATCTAACACACACACCATATATATATATGATGATGATGATGATGAAGGCAATAAGCTTCAAAGTCATTGGCGACCTTTTCCTAGTAAAAGTTTTAACAAACGTGTGTACTCTTCTAGGGTATGGGGTAAATCTTTAATTTAATGTTAAATTGTTTTATATATAACTTGAATTAAAAAGGAAAACAAGCATTAATATGTGTGTCTGTGTGTCTTTGGTTTGTGTCTACACCACTTAACAACTGGTGTCGGTTTGCTTTGGTTCTGTGTCATAGACACAGTTTTTACTGTTTATATGTAACTCTTTATTATACTTTCATGTAAAAACTACTTTTCCCCATCCTCCTATATTTTTGCTCAGTTATGTTCCAAACACCAATGTGATTTTGGAAAAATTATTTCAACAAAATTGTCCAAAATTTTGAAGTATTTTTTTACAAATTAATTAAAACACAAAGGTAGTGCATGCCATTAAATATATGGTCTGAAAAGGGGTTGAAATTAACAGTACTGCCAGGTAAATCACTAATGCTGAATAAGGACTTCAGCATAAAGAAGGGGACTCTTGGTTTTAAGGATGGTTTTGTGGCACCAAGAAGTACTGGTGGTAGCTTGGCAAATTCTGCAATCCATTGGAGAACTACTTGAGAATAGATAATATGTGAACAGAACATGCACAACATAATGCAGTGGTGGCGAGAGTGGCAAACTACTGAAGTAAATCTGCAAAGCAGAGTTAGCCCAGTGTTAAACTGGCCGTATCTTCCATCTGTTTTATATCCAAAACTGACCAGATCTGGCCTCTTCCACATATCCTACTTCATTCTAAAAATAAACAATCACATCATTGAAATCTCAAAGCTACAAGATTATATATGATTAACCCTTTAGTGTTTGCATTATTCTGCCAAAATTAATGCTTTTTCATCCACATTGTTTTGAACTAATCATGCATTATCTTGTAGCTATGAGATTTTGATGAGGTAGCTGTTAATTTTAAAAACGATATTGTAGGGTTGGTGTGAGAGACCAGATTTGGCCAGTTTGAACATAAAACAAGCAGAATACTTTTGGCCGGATATGGTCGGTTTAAATGCTAAAGGGTTAATTGAAACCAATGGGAATAAATAAGCATTACATTTGACAGTAATCTGTATGCTAAAGGGTTAATTCTTGGATTCTTACTCAACTCACTTCGCATTCATTTCACCTCTGTTTCCCCTAGTTGTTAATAGACTCAAGAAAAGGAGAAGAATGGCTGTACCAGGCTCACTTTCCACACACCACATGAAGACTATACTTTTAATGGTAAACCAATGATTCACGAGAAAACCACAGTATCATTTCCATTGTTGTCTAACATATCCTTTTTTACCATACTGGCATGGATTGGACGGTTTGGTATGAACTGATGAGTCAGAGAGCTGACTGTGAGCTCCAGTATCTGCTTTGGGCATGGTTTCTACAGCTGGGTGCCCTTCCTAACACCAACACCACTTCAAAGAGTGTACAAGGTGCTTTTTTCTATGGCACCGACACCAGTGGGGTCACAAAAGATCTGCAAGACAAGACCCCACTTGACCGAGTGTGGTATAATATCGGAGGATATAGAACCAGAACATTTTAACACGCACACACACACACACGTCCTAAGCTCCTTTCTTCCTCAGGTTAAAGGAAGGTATTTAAGATAAACACAGAAATCAATAGAAAATATGTTGAGTTATGAGAAGGTTTTTTTTGAATATTTTACAAGTTTCTAGTTCTGCAATATTACAAGATATCCTTAGCAAACAGACAGGTGAAGAACATTGTATGTTACCATTGTTATAGAGCTTCGTTACCAAGTAGAATCTAAGTCGCTAATCTCTATTACAAAAGACAGATGGTCATCAGATTGTATTCCTAAAAAAATTTTTTATTTTGAAATAAAAACAGTTTGTGCAACATTTTCAAAGAATAGTGGCTTTTCTCACATGTATATATATACATATATATATATATATATATATATATCATAATTAAACCAAAAAATGGATGATTTTTTTTTTAATGAAAAAGTAAAAATAAAATCTTTTTAAATCACATTAACCCGTCTTTCTCACATATACAAACACACACA
>NC_069005.1:29640717-29641470 GCF_001194135.2 Octopus bimaculoides
ATATATATATATATATATATATATATATATATATATATATATATATACATGCGTACACAAAAGAACAGTTGTCTCACACAGGGTTAGATATCTATGCATGCGTGTATATATGTATACATACATACACACACGTATATAGATAAAAAAAAAAACAGTGCAGTTCACTGAGTTTGAAGAAACATAATAAAATCAAAAACGAAAACATAAGACAAACTTTGGTACTGCAGGCTGCCAGTTTGCTCAAAGTGATTTCAAAATACAACTTGATTGTCTGACTATAAGCCTGTTCCCGCTAATAGGCAGATAGCTAGGGTAAAACGGAGACCGACAGAGGGGTCAGCACGGCTGATTCCTTCCCTATTCACTGACATATGACAGCTACATACTGCTCAATATCACTTGCATTTGTGCAATTACCACAGCAGACTATGATCTTAGAGCATGGAGGGCGACAGATCGGATAACAGGAGTACAAGGAACTCTCTTTGTCCTGAATGTTAAAAGGCATCTTTTTAACAGATGAGGATGCTGCATATCTGGGGTGTAGGACAGTACGGCTTAGATCTGAGTGTCTCTTTTCACCACCCTCTGCCATCTTATGCAGCAGATAATCTTTGCTTCCCAACCAAAATGCTGACTGCTGCACCAAGCATCACCATTGTCACAACTACAGATATCACCTCCGACAGACATATGTATGCACATACACACACACATGTATATATATATATATATATATATATATATATATAT
>NC_069005.1:29642833-29644377 GCF_001194135.2 Octopus bimaculoides
TGGGGGAAGAGGAGGAGGAGGGAAAAGAAGGGGAGGAAGAGTCAGTGGTGTTTGCTGAGGCGGCGGACGGGGGAGAGGTGATGGGGGAAGAATTCAAGGTTGTGGTGGTGTTGCTGGTGTTGCTGTTGGCAGCAGAAGAAGCAGCAGCAGACAAGCCGCTGGCATCTTTGGAGTTTGTTTCGGAAATTTTGTGGAGGTTGGTTTTGGAATATTTTTGATTATTGCCGTCTTTCAACTTCCAAGAAGAGGAGCAGTTTTCACGAGTCTTTCGATAGAAGGTTAAGGCATCCTCTTGCAACTCTGTCGGAAGTGCCATATTATGTTCAAAATGAAGAAGCAATGCTTCACAAAGCATATGGATTTTTTCAAAAGAAGGCCTGTCAAAGACGAAAAAAAAAAAAAAAAACCGTATAAATATACATATATAAAGTCATAAATAACAGACAAAATTTTATTTAACAATAAGAAAATTCAAATATCATGACAAATTGTTTCATAACTTAAAAACATACTCTTTTACTCTTTTATTTGTTTGTCATTTGACTGTGGCCATGATGGAAGCACCACTAGCTGGTACTTATTTAATCGACCTCTGAAAGGATGAAAGGCAAAGTTGACCTCGGCGGAATTTGAACTCAGAACGTAGCGGCAGACGAAATACCGCTAAGCATTTCGCCCGGCGTGCTAACGTTTCTGCCAGCTCTCCGCCTTTTCCACATAGTTTCCGTCTATCAAATTTGCTCACAAGGCATTGGTCAGCCCAAGGCTATACTACAAGACACTTGCCCAAGGTGCCATGCAGTGGGACTGAACCTAAAGCTATGTGGTTGCAAATAGGCCCCTTATAATTCTGGTAAATAAAAACGTGTCCACGTAGGCGCAGGTGTGGCTGTGTGGTAAGATGTAGGAACATGAAAGACATAATCCAAATGTTTGTAGCAGAGGATTAACTGCATCTGAAATACCCAAGAAAGAGGTAATGGTGTTCAACTCTATGTAAATGACAGTTTAAGCCTTAGATCCAAGAACTCAGAATGTAGGAAGCTTGAACGAATACCACAAGGCATTTTGTGGTGATACTCTAACAATATCTATTGTATTACGCTGGCTGACTGGAAGGTAAAAAAATGGTAAAATTGACTTACCTGCTGTCTGGGTTGAGTTGGCAACACAAAAGACAAAGTTTGAAAAAGGCATTGGGGCAATCCTTGGCAAATTTACTGAGGAACACTTCAGCGTTCATACCAAAGTCATAGGTTCGTGGTAGGTAGTCTGGGTCAGCGACGACACGGCCAATGATCTGGAAAAGGCAGAGAAAATTGTTTTTATATATGTGTGTGTGTGTGTGTGTGTGTGTGTGTCATCATCATCATCATCATCGTTTAATGTCCACTTTCCATGCTAGCATGGGTTGGACGATTTGACTGAGGACTGGTGAAACCAGATGGCTACACCAGGCTCCAATCTGATTTGGCAGAATTTCTACAGCTGGATGCCCTCCCTAACACCAACCACTCAGAGAGTGTAGTGGGTGCTTTTACGTG
>NC_069005.1:29644421-29649266 GCF_001194135.2 Octopus bimaculoides
GCACAAGAGCCAGTCCAGGGGCACTATATATATATATATATATATATATATATTTATTTATTTATTGTCCATAGAGGGGACAAAGAAGGACAGACAAAGGGATTAAGTTGATTACATTGATCCTAGTGCGTAACTGGTACTTATTTTATCGACCCTGAAAGGATGAAATGCAAAGTTAACCGTGGTAGAATTTGAACTCAGAACACGAAGACAGATGAAATGCTGTGAAATGCTTTACCCAGCCAGCTAACGATTCTTAAAAACGAGTTCAAATTTTGGCACAGGGCCAGCCAAAACCATGCTAACGATTCTGCCAGCTCACCACTTTTAATAATAATAATAATAATAATAATAATAATAATAATCATCCTTTCTACTATAGGTACAAGGCCTGAAATTTTGGGGGAGGGGACAATTACTATATAGGGTAGAAAACAAATCTTTCTCCACTTACCTCACACATCATGATACCGAAAGAGAATATATCGACTCGCTCATCATATTTTTGGCCATTCAACATCTCGGGCGCCATCCAGTACGGATTCCCTACCACCGTATATCGCTTCTTTCTTTCATATCGCTTATTCGGAGAGGTTTTTGTCGTCGTCCGCTTCTCCTGGCGACGGACGTCTGATTGGTCGCCAATCACTCGCGCCAATCCAAAATCTGCAACTACCACAGTTCGGTCCTAGAAGACAATGGGGCGAAAGGAAAAATAAAATAAAATAAAAATAAAGCAACAATAAATAATGTTGTTGTCATTGCTGTTCAACTCCCAGGGGCTGAACTGGGCTAAACAACAAAAACCCCCTCACCAACAAAATCTCAAAAAAACCCCCCAAAAAAATGAATAAAATTATTTTTAAAAAAACCGAAAACATACCTCTTTTACTAAACAATTTTGGGAGTTCAAGTCTCGGTGGATTATGTCCATGGAATGTAAATATTCCTGTAAAGATATAAGAATATGAGAATAAAGAACTTGGATTTAGTTTTTTGCTTTCATTCTTGATGCTCTAACGATTCTGCAAGACAATCTGGAAAGGAGGAAGCAGAAGAATTTAATTGACTACTACAGGATTTGAACTGAAATCGCTGTGATGATAATTATAAATGAATCAAATACACACAGACACACAGAATGTCATGTAAAAGCTAGATTCAAATGGAGAACATTTATACGCAAGTATTTCCATTTAAGAAAGGAGGAGTGAGAAGTAAGAATTGTAGAGAGTCGGAGGGAAGAAATACAGAGAGCAAGTGAGAAAAGGAAGAGAAAGTATGGGAGGGAGGGGAGTGTGAGATGTAAAGGAGGGAGAGAGAGGAAGAGAGAAAGAAAGTGGAAGCCGGTTTCAATCGTTTCTTACGTCCCAGATTTTCTTATTAAAGAAAGAAAATCTATTTTCATCCACAAAAACCTCTTCACGTGTTTAACCTGGTTGGTTTAGTTTATTTCTAGAACAATTACAACACACACACATATAGAATTTCTCCTGTTTGCCATGGGAAATATGCAGCTAAATGTCCCAAGAATGGAAAAATTGTGAAAGACAAAACAATAGTTAACAACAGGGAAAGTTAGAGTTAACATATTTAACGTTTGGCACACTAAAGAGCTGACTAGAAAATATGCGATCAGTTACATACATACATACACACACACACACACACACACACACACACACATATATATATATATATATATACATACATGTGCGTGTTGTATATTCACGTAACAAAAAGAATGGAGGGAGAACTACAATTGAGAACAATGCATGGAAACAGTCGATGTGGATGTATTCAGAAATTTCATTTTAATCAATTAATTAATGTATGTGCATCTGTATATATATATTATGCGTACACGTTTTTGTAAGTATGTATAGGAGAGAAGGAAGGTGGTGGTGGTGATTGTGGTCAAGTGACGCTTGTTAAGTTCTTGCAGGTCACACTCCTAGACTTGTGAGTTTGATGCAAATGACTCCCAGCTCGGGTCTCATGCATGTTAACCAACGTGTGTAGAATGGAAGTAACTGATGAAGGGTTGTGAAGGGCAGTGCGCACGAGACGATGCTAGGCGTGCCACGAGACGATGCTAGGCGTGCCACGAGACGATGCTAGGCGTGCCACGAGACGATGCTAGGTGTGCCATGAGACGATGCTAGGTGTGCCACAAGACGATGCTAGGTATGCCACGAGACGATGCTAGGTGTGCCACGAGACGATGCTAGGTGTGCCGTAGTGTAACCTGTATATAATTTTTTTTCTTATACTTTTAGTTATATTTTTAGTTCAGGTGTGCTGCCAAATTTTGAAAAGAATATAAGTGAACTGCAAGTGGAAAAGGTTGCAGAGCCCTGGTGTAGGGTGAACGCTTGAAATGGAGTAAACTGTGCTATTTGCCAAAGACTCCCCAATGTTCAGGTGATGGTAGGAGTGCCGAATTTGGTATTATGGAGGGCCTACCTTCTAAAAAGAAAGGAATCAAAGTAGGTAGGTGAGGGAACAGTTTGAGCCCCGAGTGCTGAATCCCTTGCAACAGAATGGACCTTGCAGTCAGCTAACTCTTTAGCATTCAGATTACTGTCAAAAGTAAAGAACCCCTTCGATGATGAATGCCATGGGATTACACCTAGAAAGTTACCCTCTGAGGCACAAGTCTGTTCAATGTTGTTTATGGAAGACCAGCAGTCACCCATGCATACCGGCCTCCCCTCTCCATGCCACTGATTTTATCGAAGGGAAAGGCAAAGGGGCCGATACAGCTTGGCACCAGTGACATCCAAATTCATTTCTACAGCTGAGTGAATTGGAGCAACGTGAAATAAAGTGTCTTGCTCAAGAACACAACAGGCAGCCCGGTCCAGGATTCGAACTCACAACCCCACGATCGTAAGTTTGATGCTCTGACCACTGAGCCATGCACCTTCACTACTACTACTATTATTATTATTATTATTATTATTAAGATGGTGAGCTGGTTAAATTGTTAGTACACTAGGCAAAATGTTTATCGTCTTTATGCAAAGCAAAGTGTTTATTGTCATCCGTCTGTACATTTTGATTTTGCCTTTCATCCTTTTGGGGTCAATGAAATAAGTACCAGTTACACACTGGTGTCGATGTAATCGACTAGTCCCTCCCTACCCCCAAAATTTCAGGTCTTGTATCTACAGTAGAAAGGATTATTATTATTATTATTATTATTATTATAATAAAATTTTCAGGAAGCGGAAAAACAAATCTCCAACAATAGAAAACAGACAAGTTCCCACCTAAGTTTTGTATTTTTTTGTTTTGTGTCTTTAGTTTTGTTTCCATTTGTTTTTGTTGCTTTTTCAAACCTGATCAAAACTTATTCATCAGCTCAAGCAAACATCATGGCTGGCATTTAGCAAGAGAAGAGGAAGAAAACCGTTACCACCACAACGGTTCAGACGTTGTTACTCAGACAGAGGTTTCTGGTCACTGGTTCTATTTATAGTCGAAACTCCAGCTTATCTTTCCATAACCAAATTCACTGAGACAATCAAATTTCTCCCACTGGTAAATTTATACAACTACTTTGCTATTGTGCAATGCCTTGATTTTCATCTCTATCCACAAGCATTCATAGGTTAGCAACTCAAAGAGCTAGCCTTTAGGAAAATGCTTGAGCTGCTAAAGATAGCAGCTGTGTTTCTCTCATAATCACACCACCACCACCACCATTATTGTTTTGTCTGCTTTTTCAATGTTGCCAGGGGTTGGACGAGACTTTTCAAGACAGTATTTTAGATTATAGTGTGTGACAAAGCTGTGCTTTTTGAAATACAGGAATTCCCAACAAGTTTCTATAAAACCCCTTAACTGACCCACTCAGTTAAGAGGTCTTCTCTTATAAGCTGCTTGGTGACCTCACTGGTGTTGGTGCCATATAAAAAAACACTCTGTACCCTCTGTAGAGTGGTTGGTGTTAGGGAGGGCATCTGGCCGTAGAAACCATGCTGAAACAGAGCCGTGTGGCTCACCAGCTTCTATCAAACACAGTTCAACCCATACTCACATGGAAAAGCATGGAGAACAAATGTTAAATGAGTGATAACAATGAGAGAGGCGGAGGAGGAAGAGAGAGAGAGGGAGGAGGAAGAGAGGAGAGAGGGAGGAGGATGAGGAGGAGAGAGAAAGGAAGAGATGAGAAGGTTGAACATAACTTACCATTCCTGCTGCTATGTCTTTGCACATTTTTACCCGTCTCTCCCAGGTCAGAGTGATTGTCAAGTCGTGTAAGAAGTCTTTTACAGTTCCACCAGAGATATATTCTGAAAATGAACCAAGGTAAACGTTTTAGACAATGCTTCTAATGAAACACACATCACAGCATCTCGTCTGAACTCAGAGTTATTCTTGTAACTCTGAGTATAAGGGGCTGCATTGGTAAGGAGTACAACAGACATAGTCTTGGCAAACAAGGAGACCCATGTATATTCTTTGATACTTACCATTCTCTATTTTCTATACAGCTTTTATTTGTTTTACATTTAGTTTCCAGGTGGGATGGGTAAAGGGTAAAAGACCCTCTTTGGTCAAGAACGACCGTGGAATTGCACCTAGGTTACCTCAGAGCAAGGCACAAATCTGGGCAAAGTTGTTTATGGAAGACCAGCAGTTGCCCATGCATACCAGCCTCCCTTCTCCAATGTTAGTCGAACAAATCGATCCCAGGTCTTATTCTTTGTAAGCCTAGTACTTATTCTATCGGTCTCTTTTTGCCAAACAGCTGAGTTACAGGGACGCAAACACACCAACACTGGTTGTCAAGCGATGGTGGGTGGGGACAAATAAAGACACACAAACATAAATATA
>NC_069005.1:29649611-29650749 GCF_001194135.2 Octopus bimaculoides
ATATATATATATATATATAAATTGAAGTGCACAGCATTATATCCATTACTGCCAATCTTACCAATAGGTTTTGCACCAGGGGTTCAACGTAGTGTTAGGTAAAAATCTGATTATGTAACCCTGTGCTCCTCAGAGGTAGCCGTTATGGAATGAAATATGGTGACTGCTCTCTATTGTTGGAGGTGCATAGATTGCCAGCTTCTGTCAGGCTGTGCAACCTGTGCCAGCAGGAGAAATGGTTGTCAAATGATGGTAAAGACTGCAAACGAATGTGGAACACAGCCAAGATACTGCACACAAAACCGAAGTCTTAATCAACCAATACTTACCAGTAACGAGGTTTAATTTCTTATCTTTGTACAAAACTCCCATAAACTTGAGTACATTAGGATGATTAAGGCTTCTCAGCACTGAGACCTGCGACAAAAGACATGACACGGTTAACAATAATAAAATTAAATGGTTAAAAGAAAAAAAAAAAAAAGATACAGAATATACAACACTGAAAAGCAGAGTCCAAAGCTCTATTGATTCTGCCCTTAGTAATTTCTTACATAGACTCAAAGCTGCAAATTTGAGGGGAAGGGTTAAAGCGATAATATTGACCACATGGTTCAGAAGCAAGTTTCTTAACCACACAGCCATGCCTATGGTCATTCTACAACATATGAACAAACCAAGGTGGAGAGCTGGCAGAAACTTTAGCACGCCGGGCGAAATGCTTAGCGGTATTTCGTCTGTCTTTACGTTCTGAGTTCAAATTCCACCAAGGTCGACTTTGCCTTTCATTCTTTTGGGATCGATAAATTAAGTACCAGTTGTGCACTGGGGTTGATGTAATTGACTTAATCCCTTTGCCTGTCCTTGTTTGTCCCCTCTATGTTTAGCTCCTTGTGGGCAATAAAGAAATAAGAAACGTTAGCACGACGGGCAAAATGCTTAGCGGTATTTTGTTTGTCTTTATGTTCTGCGTTCAAATTCCACCAAGGTCGACTTTGCCTCTCGTCCTTTTGGGCTCGATAAATTCAGTATTAGTTGTGTACTGGGGTCGATCTAATCAACTGGCCCCCCTCCCCAAAAACTTTGGGCCTTGTGCCTAGAGTAGAAAAGAAAAGAAATAAGAATACATGAACAAACC
>NC_069005.1:29652648-29653851 GCF_001194135.2 Octopus bimaculoides
CAGTCAACTGTATTGTTTCATTGGTATTTTTGACTAAAGAGTCAATCTGGTGGCCCATCAAAGGCAAGAAAGAGGGGAAAGAAAAGAAAAAAATTGCAATTAAGTTGGAGAAGGAAGGAAGGAAGGAAGAAAGGAAAAACAGACGGAAAGCAAAAATCAAAACTGAAACCAGAAAAACAAGACAGGATTATAATTCTTTTTTTTTTTAAACTTTGTTTTATCTTTTACTTGTTTCAGTCATTAGACTGTGGCCATACTGGGGCATTGCCTTGAAAAAATTTTTTAGTTGAATGAATCGTCCCCAGTAATTTTATATATATACCACCTGGTCTAGGAATTGAAACCACAATCTCTTGATCATGAGTATAACACCCTAACCACTAGGCCACGTGCCCAACATACACACACACACACACATATATATATACATATGCATATATGTGTATAAACTTGTGTATATGGCTGTGTGTGTGTGTTTCAATATATATACAGGTGTGTGTATATAGGTGGGTATATGTGTTTACACAGATGTGTGCATGTGTATAAAGGTATTTGTATGTATATATATATTGTGTGTATGAGAGAGAGAGAGAGAGAGATAAGCAGACAGAAAAAGAGAGGGAGTGTGGTTACCTCATCGAAAGATTTTTCCTTCACTGCTGTGCCATTTACTTCTAAAATTTTATCACCAATATTTAAAGAATTTAATTCAGGGCTGCCATCAAGCCTAAGAAGCAAAAAAGAAAGATGAAAAAGAAAGATGAAAAAGAAAAAAAAAACTGAAGAAACACACACAAACTAAAAAGATAAAACAAAACAACAACTCGCAACAAAGAGAGCTTCTGTTTGTGGTTGCTCAACCTCATAGAAATAGCAGGTAAACATCCCTGAAAGTGCGTCCTACCATTTTTAACCATTTAAACCAGACATACCCGGGCCAAATATTCAACAACAGTGGTTCCAGAACGTTTTTGGAGTGCTGCCCCCTTGGCAATCAGGCTACATTCTTAGCATCACCCCGCCACCACCACAAACACAGACCACCTTCTGCAGCAAATTCAAAACAACTGCATCTCGCAAATAAAATTCAACCTAACCAACCCATTATTTTGTTGCTTTTGCATTCATCCCCCAAAAAGCCCTTTTGGCCAACCCATTATCACCCCCACTTTTCTTCAGTCCCCCCTACCCAGTGCAGTACTG
>NC_069005.1:29654599-29656566 GCF_001194135.2 Octopus bimaculoides
ATATATATATATATATATATATATATATATAAATATATCATCATCATCATCGTCGTCGTCGTTTAACGTCCGCTTTCCATGCTAGCATGGGTTGGACAATTCGACTGAGGACTGGTGGACCAGGTGGCTATACCAGGCTCCAATCTGATCTGGCTAAGTTTCTACAGCTGGATGCCCTTCCTAACGCCAACCACTCCGAGAGTGTAGTGGGTGCTTTTATGTGCCACCGGCATGAGGACCAGCCAGGTGGTTCTGGCAACGACGATGCTCAAAAGGTGCTTTTTACGTGCTACTTGCATGGCAGCCAGTCCAGCGGCACTGGCAAAAACCACATTCGAATGTTGTTTTTCACGTGCCACTGGCACTTGTGCCGGTAAAGCAACGTTGGCATCGATCACGCTTGATATACATACATAATGTGCATGTGTGTGTGTGTGTGTGTGTGTGGGTGGGTACATACACAGCACCTAAAACTTTTCATATAAAATGGCAAAAAGGACAGAAGGAAAGAAAAACTAAAAGAGACCTGACTGCAAAACAAGGTGGACTTACCCTGAAATTCGGATGAGATGGGATGCTCCCTTTTGAAACGGGGTGTATACACCTTTTTCCACACTGAGCTGTACACCACGACTGCCACTTTCCGGATTGGCTGGTATTTCAATCAGCTGGATGGAATGAGGCCTCCTGTTTTCAGGCATTTCAGTGAATTTTGGTTTTATCACATTGTTGTAGCAATAAGCACTAGACAAGGAGAAAAAAAAGCAGAGATAAGGATGGAACGTGTGTGTGTGTGTGTGTATACATATTTAATCCTTTATATTGAACACTTAATATTTCATATATTCAATAAGACATATTCCATATATTCAATGAGACATATTCCATATATTCAATAAGACATTCAATACTTCATTTCATTGTACCATCCATTTTTATATTATATATTCCATATTCTATATCCCACATTAATTTTACAAGAATATAAATAAAACATAAAAAACAGACAAAAATAATATATTCCTCTATACACAATCATACAAAACCCCCTTTTTGGTATTTATTTTTACTCACACACACACACACACACACACATACACACACACACATGATGAAAGTAACATTAATTTTCTAGGTCAACTGATCAATGAACCAATTAAGTAAACCTATCAATAATGAACTTATAGCAGCTACTGGAAACAGCTGTAAAATATGTAATGACCATTATACATTATATGCTCAAATGGTGCTATTTACCCTGTATATGTATAAAATAATCCATTCTACTTTTGGCACAAGGCCTGATATTTTGGTGGGGAAGGGTGCTTAATTGCTTACATCAACCCCCAGTACTCTACTGGTACTTATTTTATTGGATTATTAACCATGAAAGGATGAAAGGCAAAGTCGACCTCCTCATCATTTGAACTCAGATTGTAAAGGTGGAGGAAATGATGCTAAGTGTGTTCACAATTCTGTCTGTTTGTCACCTTATATAAAATAACGAAATAAAAGATTGCGTGTTCAGTAAATAAAAAAAAGGGGGGGGGAAGGAAAGTAAAGAAAAAAAAGAGTTGTATATTTACCAGTAGAGTTTTGTCCGTTCCACCAAGGCGTACCCTTCTCCATCTCCAATGTAGTTAGAGCAGTGACAGCATAGAAAGCATTCTGGGTGGTACCGATGTTCTCCTGCCACCTGAGGGGGTTAGAAAATAAGAGTGTGAGGAGGAGGAGGAGAGAAAGATGAATGCATTTGTATATGAATTACAAAGATATATATAGACAGACATTAGAAAACCAAATGAACCTTTCAACATTCAGATTATTTTGTAAAATATTAGGCTTTCATCATCATTTAGTATCCATTTTCCCTGCTGGCATGGATTAGATGGCTTAACTAACTGGTATAAAGATTTGAATAACACCTGCATTTAACTCCATCTCTTAATTTATATATATATATATAT
>NC_069005.1:29656640-29658859 GCF_001194135.2 Octopus bimaculoides
AAATATATATTTTCATCTTGTTTGTTGTTAACACATTTTGGCTGATATACCCTCCAGCCTTCATCAGGTGTCTTGGGGAAATTTTGAATCTGGGTTCACATTCCTAATGTATTCTATGATATTATTATTATTATTATCATTATTCAGGTCACTGCCTGGAATTGAACTCATATGGCGTAGTGGTGAAGAGCGCGGGCTACTAACCCCAAGATTCCGAGTTCGATTACAGGCAGTGACCTGAATAATAATAATAATATCAAAAGATACCTTAGGAATAACCCAGGTTCAAAATTTCCCCCAAGACACCTGATGAAGGCTGGAGGGTATATCAGCCGAATCGTTGTGTTAACAACAAACAAGATGAGGACAAATGTTCGTCAAATGTAAATAAGGTAAATAATGTATATAATTCCTCATCTCTTAAATATAGAACTGTATCTTCATTCAACTTTAGAAGAAAATACATATATATAATGAAGATAACATCTCATAAAAATTTTGTCAGGGAATCCATTAACGGTTCTAATCTAAATGAAATGAGCAACTTCCTTACCATGACAGGGCCAGCAATTAATTCCGAACAACCGTGACAGGAGTCACCATATATTGTCCAGTAATCTTGATGGCAGAAAAGTTGTCCACCTTTTTCAACATACCAGTTGGTTAGCCGGCGTTGACATCTAGAACACCTAAGGAAGAAACAGACAGAGATGTGATGTAATACAAACAGGGAGAAATGCACAAACACACAGTCACAAAATCAATCCATCTTTCAAATTTGATTGATACAAGAAGTATGGTTTATGAAATCCATTTGTAGATCAAAAGAATTTGAGAAACTAAGAAAATCATGTCCTGCCCGCCTTTGTTATGCTAATACATACAAAATTAACCCATTTATTAACCATATATTTGTTGATTTGAATTAACTTTGAATACAATGAAGAGGTAGTAAGGTAACATTCTCAGGCAGCACTGACGAAGATATTAAGACGAGAATAAGTAAGGCAAGGACTGCTTTTCACCTGTTAAAAAAAGTATGGAGCGCAAGTGTAATTTCAATAAAGAACAAAATAAGAATGTTTAGCACTAACGTAAAAGCGGTATTACTGTATGGGGCTGAGACATGGCGAACAACAGTTTAGCATTCAGATTACTTTGTCAAATGTAATCCTTATAATGTCATTGTTTCTTTTTAAAATGACAGTGTAGGGACAGTGTGAGAGGTTGGATCTGGCAAGTTTGAACTTAAAAGAGGTAAAATATTTGGGTCAGATGTGTTCGGTTTAAGTGCTAACGGGTTAAATTGACTTTATAACTAGCAGTTTATATTATGAACCAACAGTGGTCTCACTCAGATGGGTCAGTATCAAAAATGTTGATAAAAATGCAAGAAATACACACACACACACACACATGCGCACAAAGACCAACCGAGATAAAATTAGGCCAAGCTTAATCTTTCTAGTCATTGATCTATGATAGTAAAATGACTGATAAATTGAGTGTATCAAATCCATACTTAAGCAATGGATATACCAGTCTTCACTCTGGACAATAGCCTTGGTCGAAGATTAAGGTTAATACAAAGCTTTTGTGTTAGTTTTTAAACGAGGTACAATTGACATTTACTAAGATGTCCTTCACACTGGACACAATCCTTGGTAGAAGCTTAAGGCTAATATCTTTTATATCCATCTTTTACTTGTTTCAGTGATTACACTGTGGCCAAGCTGGGGCACTGCCTTGAAGAATTTTTCATGATCCGATCATACAGAACGAAACATCAACAAACATTCAATTATTCTGAAGATAACGAAAAATGTATCTTGGCGCTTTGGCATTTAAACTGGCAGAATATCTGGGCCAAATATTCTGCCAGTTCTATGTTTAAACAAGCCAGATCAGGCCCATCACACCTATCCTATGAAGCTGTTATAAAAATAAACAATCATGTGATCAAAATCTTGAAGTGTGGAGATATGCAAGATTGTTCTAAAACGATAATAAATAAGCTCAGGAGTGGCTGTGTGGTAAGTAGCTTGCTTACCAACCACATGGTTTCGGGTTCAGTCCCACTGCGTGGCACCTTGGGCAAGTGTCTTCCACTATAGCCTCGGGCCGACCAAAGCATTGTGAGTGGTTTTGGTAGACGGAAACTGAAAGAAGCCTGTCGTATATATGTGTGTGTGTGTGTGTGTGTGTGTTTGTGTTTGTTT
>NC_069005.1:29660325-29666646 GCF_001194135.2 Octopus bimaculoides
GGCAAACCCTGCTGTACTCTTCCACCACAACTTTCTGAAACTCTTACTTCCTGTTTCTGTTGTGCCTGTAATTCAAAGGGTCAGCCTTGTCACACTGTGTCACACTGAATCTCCCTGAGAACTACGTTAAGGGTACACGTGTCTGTGGAGTGCTCAGCCACTTGCACGTTAATTTCACGAGCAGGCTGTTCCGTTGATCGGATCAACTGGAACCTTCGACGTCGTAAGCGATGGAGTGCCAACAACAGTAAGGAGAATGGCTCATGTGATGAAAGGTAAGCTTTCTATCATTCAGAATGAATGCCGGAGTGGCCCTTGATGTTGCCCTTCTGCCTAAACCAGCAGACCTACTTGGGCCCAACATGGTCTGTTGAAATGCTAAAGGGCTAATGTGTATGTAGGACTACAATCTCCTTTGTGCTCTTCCTTGTTTTCTAATCAGTAGGATGGGATTGAACCCCTTAGTGTTCAGATTGCTCTGTTAACTGTAATGCTTTTTCACTAATATTCATCATCATCATCGTCGTTGTTTAACGTCCGCTTTCCATGCTAGCATGGGTTGGACGATTTGACTGAGGACTGGTGAAACCAGATGGCTACACCAAGCTCCAATCTGATCTGGCAGAGTTTCTACAGCTGGATGCCCTTCCTAACGCCAACCACTCTGAGAGTGTGGTGGGTGCTTTTACGTGCCACTGGCACGAAGGCCAGTCAGGCAGTACTGGCAACGGCCACGCTCAAAATGGTGTATTTTATGTGCCACCAGCACAGGAGCCAGTCCAGGAGCACTGGCAACGATCTCGCTCAAAAATCCTTACACATGCCACGGGCAGAAGTACCAGAAAGGCGTAGCTGGGAACAAGTGCCATCCCGATTTGGGCTTTCGCTTGCCGCAATAAGTCTTTGCAAGCTGAGTTTCGTGTCCAATGAAGGAGACGACATTGTTTAGAATTAATCCTGCATTATCATCTTATAGCGTTGTGGTTTCAGTGACGTGTGTTTATTTTCAGAATGTCGGAGCAGAGTAGGTGTGACAGGGAAGAAGACATGGCCAGTGTGAATGTAAAACATGTAGAATATTTGAGCCGGATATGGCTGGTTTAAAAGCAAAAGGGTTGAACAGCAGCACTGAACATGGAGTAGGTGAGGGCGTGCAGCTAAGTGGTTAGGGTATTCAACTAATAAGCATAAGTTCGGGAGTTCGATTTCCAGTGGTGCATTGTGTACTTAAACAAGATACTTTACTTCATGTTGCTTCAGTCCACTCAGCAGGTAAAAAAATGAGTTGTACCTGTAATTAAAAAGGGGCCAGCCTTGTTACATTCTGTGTCATGCTGAATCTCCCTGAGAACTACATTAAGGATATTACAGATGTGTCTGTGGAGTACTCAGCCACTTGCACATTAATTTCGCAAGCAGGCTGATCTGTTCATCAGATCAACTGGAATGTTCGTCATGGCAACAGGGAGAGTGTCAATTTAGGTGGGGGCAGGTGTTGTGCATCTATTTCTGCAGCCTTCTCATTGTTTCAGCCACGTCTTATCATATACTTACGTGTGTGTGTGTGTGTGTGTGTGTGTGCGTGTGTGTGTGAGTGTGGTAGATATAGCAATGTATCATCATAAACACTAAGAAATCTGTTCCTGTTCCCCTATCATCACCTCGACTCAACATCTCAAACCAAAGGAGTCTGCTAGACATAGCAGACAAATCTCCCATATCATCTTAAAAAAAAAAAATAACAAAAAGAAGCAATAAATACAATGGAAAGCTCAATACACAACAAAATAGGATGGTCACAGCTGAAAATGCCTTTAAGCAGAGGTCAGCGTGATTAATGCAGATATGGAGTAAACAGGAACAACATTCTGCACTCTACTTTTTACCACAAGGAAATACTGTAACATAAAACTCTAAAAAAGGAAACTGAAACTAAAAATATACTAAACAGAGACAAATCCGTACAACACTTAGGTCAAACTCCTAGTACCCACACCATCAACAGATTGTGTAAAAGCATAACCCTTATATACCCCCGGTTGCGTTTTTGCAATGCAAAACCTGCTCCTGCTTGTTTGGACATGAACTTACCAGGAAGCATCTGACATCATCATCATCATCGTTTAACGTCCGCTTTCCATGCTAGCATGGGTTGGACGATTTGACTGAGGACTGGTGAAACCAGATGGCTACACCAGGCTCCAATCTGATTTGGCAGAGTTTCTACAGCTGGATGCCCCTATGCAGTCGGTCTGCCAAATTGCTCCTAAATTGCAGTTTTAGAGAATGCAGCCACTGGGTCAAGTTCAGAATGTCTACGATAATAGGTCTGTTTGATGAGACAAGACCTGGGGGTTAAAGAGTATAATTAGAGGTAAAATATGAGCTGACAAATTATTTAGAAGAACAACAATGATGACAATGAAAACTAAAAGAGAAGTCCAAGGAATTTCAGAACTAGGGAGGTCGTTATCAACTTGAAGAATTTGCTGTGTCAACTTTTCAAAAAAATCTACACATTTCTTCTGCAGTCACAGTTGTTAAGGGGCCAAGGTGTGCACGCTTAGCAACATTAGAAAAGTGTAACCCTGCCTATATTTCTAGATACTGATTTCAAATTTTGGCACAAGGCCAGCAATTTCGGCGGAGGGAGGGGTTAAGTCAATAACACTGACCCCAGTGCTCAACTGGTACTCATCTTATCGAACCTGGAAGGATAATAAAAGGCAAAGTTGACTCCAGTGGAATTTGAACTCGGAACATAAAGATGGACATAACACTGCTAAGCATTTTTTGCCCAGCGTGCTAACAGTTCTGCCAGCTCACCATTGAAGTGAATAAAACATTACAATTATAACAAAAAAAAAAGACCCCAAAATCATTAGTCCTCTGAGAGAGATCAATCAAATCTCAACCAAAGTAAAGCATGTCTGGCTTTTTTACTGATCTCGTCCCACAGTAGTACTAAATATGGAAACAGTAAATATGTACAGATCACATGTACGTCTAAAAATTGAAAGCAGGAACTATATAAAGAATTTTAATACGAGATGCATAAATTATTCATTTATACAAGAAATTTGACTACACAATATTTGTGTAGTAAATTGCACTGACTGACTGTTTAGGAACCCACATACACACACACACTTGTGTGTAGGTACGCGTTTGTATGTATGTACATATATATATAAACAATATATGAGTATATGCATATGTACATGTATGTATATACGTTCATCTACATGTACATATAGATACATAACTGGGTACATGACGTGGCAAAAGAACAAGGACAAAATGGTAAACAAGGTGCAACAAACAAGCAGGCCACATAGAAACATCCCCTTCATCAGCTGCCACCATTAAAACTCCGGCGTTTCGAAGAATTAAGGCAGTACGCATCGTTAAAATGGTTCTTCCCACGAACACAAATTAAATTGTTTTCGTGGAGGGTGGTGGCGGACGGAAAACAAGACAGGAAAACGAAACGGTGAAATAAACAAACATATAGACATAACTACATTTTATTCTTTTACTTGTTTCAGTCATTTTGACTGCGGCCATGCTGGAGCACCGCCTTTAAGCGAGCAAGTCGACTCCCAGGACTTATTCTTTGTAAGCCCAGTACTTGTTCTATCGGTCTCTTTTGCCGAACCACTAAGTTTACGGGGACGTAAACACACCAACATCTTTCCATGTTTATAAACACATAAGCATTTAACCAACATTCATATTCACTCACACACACTCGTGCGTGCACACGTACATATACATTTTGTGTCGTTAAAGCCTCATGTTAGCCCTGAACGAGCCAGCAACTAAGCTTATAATCAAAGGGGATCCTGCCGTGGCTATCACGTTCCAGTATATCTATGACTACATTACTCAAACCCTCCTTTGTTTATCTGAAGACGGAAGCGTTTGATTTGAAGCTACTTGGCTGCTATTTGTAGCAGGTCGGCCGACAACATTCCAGTTTCGTCCTGCTCCCATGTTACTTGTGTAACAAATAAATTTAAGTGTATGTCTTAATTCCAGCGCAAACCGTCCACAAACCACTACCCACCAGAAATGATCAAATTACAACAAAATACATTCGTTGACACTTTCAGGGCGGAAACTGTACCAAGTAATATATATTTATATAAACAAACTACTGAAAATTATTCTCTTTCTTTTTTACACACACACACACACACACACACACACACACACACACACACACACACACACTTGACAGATAGGCCAAGACATACGGGTGTTTTGAAGTAGAGCAGTTATATATGGGGCCACCAACTTTAGGAAGTCCTACTCCTCGGAAAGAAATAGAAATATTAAAAAAAAACCCAAAAAACTCCTTTTTCTTTTTTAAATATCAACCGTTGCAGACCTTTTATTCTGTGACTGTGTCATCTAAACTACATGTACCAGTAATATATTCGTAAGCATCACATAAATCATATCGTATTTAGGTAGCACTGATCGTTAAAATTAATGAGCAAGTCTGACTCAAATGATGGCGGCGTTGGTGGCGGAGCATATCTAAGCTGAACCTATAATAAAGGTTTTCACAGCCTTGAATATACACACACACACACACACACACACACACACACACTTCAATAAATCTATGGTTCACTACTCACCTATCTGAATACATAAATACAAGCATAATCACACACACACACACAAAATAGATATTTATACACACACATTCCCCAAATAGCTGAAGGAACGACCAGTATGACAGGATGTATATTGTGTACAAGACTATGTTTATGCATTCACACGTATGTATGTATGTATGTATGTATGTATGTATGTATACACACACACGTATGTATGTATGTATCTATGTATACATAGCGCCAGTCGAGGTATATAACTTGTCATTTGCCAGGAGACGGAAATATTAAAGTAGGATCGTTTGACATAAATAGGGACAGAAGAACAATAGGACAAACCGTAGTGAGCAACTTGTGATAAAGAGTAAAACATATTTGTCGTTCACATAATACCTTTTTTTGTTTGTTTTTTACTTGTTTCAGTCATCTGGTCGCGGCCATGCTGGAGGACCGCCTTTAGTCGAGCAAATCGACCCCAGGAATTATTCTTAGTATGCCTAGTATTTATTCTATTGGTCTCTTTTGCCGAACCGCTAAGCACACCAGCATTGGTTGTCAAGCGATGTTGGAGGGAACAAACACAGACACACACACACACATATATATATACGATGGGCTTCTTTCAGTTTCGGTCTACTGAATCCACTCACAAGGCTTTGAGTCGGCCCGAGGCTATAGTATATAAGACACTTGCCCAAGGTGCCACGCAGTGGGACTGAACCCAGAACCATGTGGTTGGTAAGCAAGCTACTTGCCACATAGCCACTCCTGCGCCTATATATACACATATCCAAATCACATGGTTCTCGGTTCAGTCCCACTGTGTGGCACTTTGGGCAAGTATTTTCTACCACAACACCGGGACGACCAAAGCCTTGCGAGTGGAATCTAGTAGAGGGAAACTGAAAGAAGCTCGCTTAGAGGGTTAGGTAAATAGCATTTAGGGAGCACCTAAATCGCACCTACGGGGGTCAGGGGTTGCAACACACTTTAGGGTGATGTGGACCGTCGTGAATTAGGGTTAGCAGGGCTATGCATAAGTTTCCTGCTTGACACTGTTTTAGCAGGAAGTCTAAGTAGATTCGTCGAACTGTGTTCATAAACGAATTTTGTGCAATTTAGGACGCTGAAATATGAGATTACCGGGTGTCGGACGGACGGGAGTATTGGTGACAAAGACAAATTAGTCGTAATTTTCATTTATTTACATCAAGCGTTACCATAGTAACTAAGTGTCATAGCTACTGGAGAATATAGGGCCTACAGTACATGGATACACGTGTGTGTGTGTGTGTGCATGTGAGTGTTTGATTGTGAGTGTATGTACGTGAGAGTGTGTGTGTGTGTGTGTTTGTTCGAGTGTGCGTGTGTCTGCGTGCGTGAGAAAAGGAGAGAAGGAACAAAAATGGCAATTGTCAAAAATGTTAAACTTTAAAAAAAATGACCGTAGTTGTTTCTGACCAGTCGGAGCTGACCTGGGACTAAACGACAATTTTAAAGGAAGAACTCCGCCTAATTTCTCTCCGTCTGACGTGTTTCCATCAAAGTAAATAAATCGTAAAGAACGAGTCTAAGGAAATTGAGAGAACTGCGAAGACAAAGGTAGACGTGAGGTGAACCATTCGATAAAATTTGCAGAAATACTTACAATATATGTGTGTTGTTGTAGACCATGCTTTAGTAAGATGGCTTT
>NC_069005.1:29667194-29669116 GCF_001194135.2 Octopus bimaculoides
ATATATATTTATAAACATAATTATGGGATCAGCGGTGCTTTCATACCGATGGGCTTGGTAAAAATTATTAATTGTTAATTGATTTATTAATTAATAAATTGATAATCCTTTACCCTTTTAATTTGTGTATATATATATATATACATACATACAGGTAGACAGATATATTTTATTGTTTTCAAGTCAAAGGCTGGTGTCATGCTGGAGCACGACCTTTCAGCGTGTTTGGGGGGGGGGCACATTTCTGTACTGTTTTGGGTGAAGTCACTCTTCTTTGGCTCCACCCTTCCCCTCCCCTGCTGCGATTGTGAGTCCACCTGGTATTTCAGATGAAAATTTGTCCAGATGCTCCACATGTGGGGCACGTAGACCTCCACATGTATACCTACCTTGCGAATCTCTGAAGTTGTTTAATGTCAGACTGTTGAATAGTTTTGGACCCCTGAAACCCAACCTTTGGGTCTTTTTATTTGAGACGGTGAAGACGGAGTCTTTGGTATTATACAGTGCTGTCCAATTCGGTGGTTGGTATAGCTTTCGATTCCAAAGTTGGGAGCTATCCCTTCCAGGACCTTCTACGTGAATATCACTGTATACCTTTCTCACCTTCTCTCTAAGAAGTAGAGTTTTAGTTCCTTTTGGCCCCTCCACCTGTTTCACCGAGTCAATTATTATTGTGTAGTGGATGGAGTTGGATTGTCTCAAGTTACTTCAGTTTGATCCACTGAGGTATATAGATATGTGCACTTTATACATGCATGTATTTCATACATAATCACACACACACACACGTTTAGTGGAACAAACAGGAAGATAAAACTCAATACAAGTGTGGATGTGTTATACGAATGACTCAAGGGCTGACAGTTTCGTGTAAGGAATTTTTTTACACACGCACGCGAGGAAGAGAGTACTCAAAACAAAGAAATATGGTGTTATTTGTTCCAAGTTGATAAGCAGAAGTTTTCCGTGTCTGTGCGACTCTCGGGCGACAGACAAAAAATAACTGGATATCGAACAGAGAGGTAAGACTTGGGAATCGATGAAGTCAAGTTTCGAACGATGTGTGTGTGTGTGTGTGTGTGTGAAATTGTATGTGATAGGAATGATGAAGGGGAGAGTGGAAAATAAAGGAGAGAGTAGAAGGAAGAGAAAGAATGTGAGAGAGACGGAGAGAGGGTGAAAGTAGGAGGGGAGAGAGAGAGTGTGTGTGTGAGAAAGATGGGGAGGAGGAAGAGAATAAGCTTGAGAACGAGAAAATAAGATCAAAAGAGAATAATGAGGAAGACAAAAAATTAAGAACTAAACTACAAATAAACAAGCAGTAGGAAATTTTAAAAAGCGTACGTATTGGGTACAGAACGAGAAGCAAGAGAGAGAGAGAGGTAGAGAGAGAAAAAAACTAGTGGAACAGAGAGAGATATGAGAAAGAAAAAGTGATCGAAACATTTTAAAGCTTGTGTGAGTGTGAGTGAGTGAAAGCCTTCATCAGCAACAAGTGACACTAAAAGATTTCCTTTCGACAGCCACACAAAACACATATATTATGTATATATATGATTCACATGATTGATCCCCTTAACGCAGGAAAGAGGAGGGGGGAGCGAGAAAGATATGGCGGTGAAAGAAGGGAGGAAGGGAGAAAAGGGGGAACTTTCTCCCCTGACCCAGCTCGACATTCTCGAAAATCCCTGCCGACAAAAACTCCCTACATACTTTTTCTTTCTTCTCTTTTTTTTTTCGGTTTCACTCTCCGCCTTCCAAGCCAACGCCGCCACCCCCAAAACACGGCCCCCAACATTCCTATCTTCTTGTCGTCTGCTTGCCTGCCTGCCTTCCTTCACCCCTTTCGTGTAACCCTTCAAACTTCTCCCTACAACATACCACGGCGTCGTAACTGGAAATTACTGAATGAAATATCC
>NC_069005.1:29669213-29670880 GCF_001194135.2 Octopus bimaculoides
TGAACAAAAAAAAAATAGATAGACAAATGAATAAATAAATAAAAATGTGCGCGTCAATGGGGTGAGAATGAAGTTAAATAAATAAATAAATAAAATAAAATACGAAAACGGGAAGCTTTTAATTATAGGTTCACTTCTTATTTGTTACACAACTGAGTCAGCAGCCGAACGATTTACTTTGAGTAAATTGCATTGGAAAAGGTATGAAACAATCACACACACACCAACGCTCTCTCTCTCTCTCTCTCTCTCTCTCTCTGTTTAAATGCACGCGCATAATGTGCATGTCAAAAAAAATAATTCGTATGCTCTGTTTTTCCCCCCCTCTCTCTAGTATTTCAACAGTTTATTTAATTATTATTGAACATAAGAAAGACGTGAAAGAGAGGGAGAGAGAGATAAGGTAAGAGAGATAGAGAGAGAGGGGGGGAAGAAGGATGTGAGAGATTGTGAAAAGGTGCAAGGGAACGGTGAGAGGGTGAGAGAGACAGAGTAAGAAGGTAAAGCAATGTGAGGAGAGAAAAAGTGGGGGAAAGAAAGAGGAATTAGATATATGGAGAACAGAGAGAGAGAGAGAGAGAGAGAGAAAGAAAGAAACGGGAGACTGAGATGTGCGAGTGAGAGAGAGAGATGGGGAGGTGTACAAGGGAAAGAAGAGAGGAGAGGAAAAGAAGAAAAGGATATAAGATAGAAAAAAATTGGAAGGAAATAGAGAAAGAGGGAATGAAGTGTTGGAAAGAGGGGTGGGGAAGAAATAGTGAAATCCCAATATTTATGTAAACTAGAGAATATTTTTTTTCATGTTCCAAAATAAATTGCTTCAAATGAAAGCTGATGGCAGAGGAACCGGCAAAGGAGAAGGAAATATGAAACCAAATGAAAACTTTTAAGTCACCAAAAACAGAGTAAAAAGAAAAGAAAAGAAAAACACAAAAAGCCTGTAAAGGAAACACTATTTTTTATTTCAAGGGCACAGAAAAATCGTGTGAATTAAGAGGTTGCAGCTATCATCGTCATTCTTATCGTTTTAAGCATCCACTTCTTCCCATGCTTGTATGCGTCAGAAGGAATTTGTAGCCACAGGCGGTTTTAAACCAATTAAACCTGTTCTGATTGAGCCCTGCATCAAGAAAGGACTCAGTATACATGCTCAAGTGATGATGAATTTGTTGTGGCTAATGCTGGAGCCTCAAGCCCTCAATGTCTTTTTTTGGCTGGGACTGGCGTATTACACAAAGCACAAAACAACAACCTTCAGCTTTTGTGGAGTAGAGGGCCCAACTGACAATTCTCCAATTGGGCCCTGCACTTCCTAGTGCCAGCCCTGTTAAGTGCACAACACTTTCTATAGCCAGGTCCCTTCCAGTTGCCAACACTCGTGTTCCCCTCCACACACACACACATCAGGCTTCTTTCAGTTTCTGTCCACTAAGTCCACTCACAAGGTTTTGGCTGACCCGAAGCCATGAAAGACGACACTTGCCCCCAAGGTGGTGATGGCGCGAGGGTAGCGATGGCACATCATCATTCTCTATTAAATGTGTTTAGCGGGAGAAAAATATTGAAAAATATCAATACATGTTAGAGTGACAAAGAAACAAGGAAAGTATCAGGTGGTCGTGAGATGTGCTAAAAACAACAGTTAAATTGCCCTGAAATGACATAAA
>NC_069005.1:29671616-29674393 GCF_001194135.2 Octopus bimaculoides
TTATTTGTTTCAGTCGTTTGACTGCAGCCATGCTGGAGCACCACCTTTAGTCGAGCAAATCGACTCCAGGACTTATTCTTTGTAAGCCTAGTACTTTTCTATTGGTCTGTTTTGCCAAACCGCTAGGTTATGGGGACACAAACACACCAGCATCGGTTGTCAAGCGATGATGGGGGGACAAACACAAACACACATACATATATATGTATATATACATATATACGACAGGCTTCTTTCAGTTTCCGTCTACCAAATCCACTCACAAGGCTTTGGTCGGCCCGAGGCTATAATAGAAGACACTTGCCCAAGGTGCCACGCAGTGGGCCTGAACCCGGAACCATGTGGTTGGTAGGCAAGCTACTTACCACGCAGCCACTCCTGCACCCATATATATATATATATATATATATATATATATATATATATATATATCTGTGGGTGCATATATATGTCTATACATGTTTGTATATATATATCCATAAGCATGTGTATGTGTATATATATATATATAATGTTGTTATCTTTATAAAGTGCAAGTACCATTGACAAATATTCCAGTTATTTGATCAACAGATTAATCCGCTTATTAAATTAGAGTAATACATAGATGCATACATAGAAACTTGCACACAGATGTAAAGAGACAGACACAGCCATACACACCATACGTACACATATGTCCATGCTCTTTTGCCTTTGTTATCTTTCTGAAGTAGAGCTGACCCTCTCAATATGTGAGAGGAGACCAGAATATGATGTATACAGGCTAACCCACTCCTTGTTTGTCTTATCAAGTTCTTCAGTAGGGTGTGGCAGGGTTGGCTGTCCCCTTCTCCATTGCCAGAGTGGCTGCAGTAAGTCATTGGATAGGAACTAAACAGATATTTTGGAGTTTGGAGGGAGAGAGGAGAAGTCAAGAGTTTGTGGATTAGAGAGAGAGAATGAGAAAGAGATGTATTAGAAAGTGAGAAAGAGTGTTGTGTGAGAGAAAAAATGAGATGAATCACAGAGAGAGAGGTGAGAAGGGAGAGAGATAAAGAGAGAATGAAAGATGTAGGAAAAAGAGTAGGAAAAAGAGATGCTTCAAAGAGAAAGATGTACCAGAAGAGAGAGAGAGAGAGAGAGAGAGAGAGAGAAAGAGAGAGAATGTACCAGAAGACAAAAAGGTGTGTGTGTGTGTGTGTGTGTGTGTGTGTGTGTGTGTGTGTGTGTGTGTGTAGCAGAAGAGAGAAAGAGAGAGAGGTTTAGAAGAGATGCCATGATGTGCATTGAAGTGTGAATGAGTGAAAGAAAAAAGAAAGGCAAGACTTAGAAAGAGAAGGAAAAGGGATAGAATAAAGAGAAAGAAAGAAAGAAAGAAAAAAAAGGACAGAACCATCTAGAGAGGAAGAAACCTTTAGTTGTGATAAAAAAAATATGGAGGAGCCAAAGAGTTTAAGGGTGGGGGAGAAGAGGGTAGATGTAGAGACATGATGTCTATCAATCTCTGAGAGGGTATATATATACATTTTCTGTATATGCTGCTACATCATGTGTGTGTGTGTGTGTGTGTGTGTATAGAAAGAGGCACACACACACACATGCATACACACACAAACATATATAGACACATATGCACATACAGACACACACACATATGTGTCCTGTACCTATATATGCATGTATGTATACATATAGATGTAGTTATGTACATATATGTATGGATATATGCATGTATTTATGCTATTATTTATATATATATATATATATATATATATATATATATATATATCAGGCATAAACCTTTATTAAAAACAGCCAAAAGAAATGAATGATACTATAATCAGCTTCCTTCTGCCTCCTTGAATCTTGCTTTGAGTTCTATGTTTTATATTGCACCATTCCTGAAAATGAAGTGTGTTTTATGTGTGTGCGTGTGGAGGGGGTGGGGCAAGCAATGCACACACAAACACACACACACACCCAACTGGAATGCTTTTACCCACCACTGTCAGCATTTGGTGACCCCAGTCGCAATTGATACTATTACTCCTCCCAGAGAAGCTTGACAAGATTCTGCATTACTACGTTATGATAACACAAATGCTTCACATTTCATATCCTGATTCCTCATCCGGATGAACGAGAGAGAGAGAGAAAGAGAGAGCTTGTAGCTCCTTCCACTGGCTGCTTCATCTACATCTCCAAAGGACAAATGAGGATGCTAGCTAGGGGCTTGCTCGAAAAGCTGTGTTGGCGTTAGGAAGGGCATCTGCCAGACCAGACTGGAGCAGCCATCCGGTTCACCAGTCCTCAGTCAAATCGTCCAACCCATGCTAGCATGGAAAGCAGATGTTAAACGATGATGATGATGATGTTGGTTGCTTCACAGTTTGAGATGTTAAAATCTTTTGTAAGATTTGGTCATTTTTGGAGCCTTATAGGAAATGGCTTCGTCTCTGAGCCAAACAAGAGAGCCAGTTCAATTCCTTTGGTCGTTTTTGGAGCCTTATAGGAAATGCCTTTATCTCTGAGCCAAACAACAGAACCAGTTCAATTCATTTTATTTACTGATTTCAGTCATTTGACTGCAGCCATG
This sequence comes from Octopus bimaculoides, assembly GCF_001194135.2. Lineage (NCBI taxonomy): Eukaryota > Metazoa > Mollusca > Cephalopoda > Octopoda > Octopodidae > Octopus > Octopus bimaculoides. Next base: position 29,674,195 of record NC_069005.1, read on the forward strand.
CTGGAGCACCACCTTTAGTCGAACAAATCAACCCCAGCACTTATTCTCTGTAAGCCTAGTACTTATCCTATTGGTCTCTTTTGCCAAACCGCTAAGTTACAGGGACGTAAACACACCGACATTGGTTGTCAGGCGATGGTGGGGGACAAACACACACACACACACATATATACATACATATATATATATATATATATAT
>NC_069005.1:29674817-29677319 GCF_001194135.2 Octopus bimaculoides
AGCGGACGTTAAACGATGATGATGATGATGATGTATGTATGTATGTATATGCAGTGATATTTACCAAACGGATGGATTGATGTGTATAGACACATATACACAGTCAGGAGTAGCAATAGCTTGTAAAGCAACTAGATTGAGAGTAATGAGCTTGTTTACAATAAAAACATAGAATAAATACCAAGGATTTAATATCATGAGTGTGAGAAAGATTTAAGAATGTGTATGAGCAAGAGAGAGAGAGAGAGAGAGAGAGAGAGAGAGAGAAACATGCGTGTGTGTTTGGTGTGCGGATGCAATGGCTAATCTTTAAGTAATTCTAAATAATAAGCTTATTAGTTTGTATGACAAAACTGAAAATGATGAGGATTTATATTGATTGGTTCAGCACAACACAAGGCCATTGTAGTAAGAAGGCTGCACCAGACTCCAGTCTGATTTGGCATGGTTTCTACGGCTGGATGCCCTTCCTTACGTCAACCACTCCGAGAGCGTAATGGGTGCTTTTACATGCCAGTGGCACAGGTGCCATTTGCACGACACCAGTATCTGCCAGGACTGTGATTTTACTTGGCTTCATGGGTCTTTCTCTCAAGCATGACATCATGCCAAAGGTCTCAGTAATTTGTCATTGCTTACGTGAGGCCCAACACTTGAAAGGAGCTCTTCATGTGCCACCGGCATCGGCAGGAAAGATTTCCCTGGTGTCTATGCATGATATATGATACACATTAGGGTAATTTGGGTTTTATGAAAGGCAAATATATCATCGTCATCATTGTCTTTTAACATCTGTTCTCCATGCTGGCATGGGTTGGACGGCCTGATAAGAGTTGACCAGACTCCATTTGTCTGCTTTGGCATGGTTTTTACATCTGGATGCCCTTCCTAATGCTAACCACTTTACAGAGTGTACTGGGTGCTTTTAGGTGGCAGCAGCACACACACCCTAACATGGCACTCGCACAAGTGCATTTATGTGGCATCAGCACCCACAAACTTGCAAGACAAGGATTTCTTCCCTGAAAGAGGGATGTAGGGGACACACCTGTATGCATGGACAGCCACAATTTTATTTAGCTTGGTGTGTCTTCTGAAATACAGCAAACTACCAGAAGTCTCGGTCCCTTGTCATCTCCTCTGTGAAGCCCAATGTCTGAAGATCCTTTATCACCACTTTAACCCATATTTATGATACCCATTGTGGAGGCGCAATGGCCCAGTGGTTAGGGTAGCGGACTCGCGGTCATGGGATCACGGTTTCGATTCCCAGACCAGGCATTGTGAGTGTTTGTTGAGCGAAAACACCTAAAACTCCACGAGGCTCCGGCAGGGGATGGTGGCGAACCCTGCTGTACTCTTTCACCACAACTTTCTCTCACTCTTTCTTCCTGTTTCTGTTGTGCGTGTAATTCAAAGGGTCAACCTTGTCACACTTTGTGTCACGCTGAATATCCCTGAGAACTATGTTAAGGGTACACGTGTCTGTGGAGTGCTCAGCCACTTGCACATTAATTTCATGAGCAGGCTGTTCCGTTGATTGGATCAACTGGAACCCTCGACGTCGTAAGCGACGGAGTGCCAACACATGACACCCATGCTTTTATTGCATGTGATACATTCTACGATCACATGTTACCCACCAACTCCAACCAAATTAACCTCCAATAACTTAAAGCCTAAAAACAAACATGGATGTTTAGGACAAAATTATGAAAATATCCTGGACAGGAAAAAGGTTAAAAAAAAGCAAACTAAACCAAAAAAAAAATAAAAATGTAAACCAAAACACAACACTAAACAATCAACATTTTTTAATGAAATGTTTTGATTTAGCATAGAACATTGAAAGAATTCAAAATTATTTTCGTCATATTAACAATGAAGTTGAACCGAATGAAATTCTTTTTCTTTCACAGTAAACCCACAACCTCCTCCCTCCCACCAAAAAACCAACATAAAGCAAATAATTGATAGCTTAACTGTATTTGGCAGATAACTACAGGTGTAACTGTGTTGTAATAAGTTTGCTTCTCAACCGTATGGTCTTGGGTTCAACCCCACCCTGTGGTACCTTAGATAAGTGTCCCCTGCTATAGTCACCAGGTCAACCAAAATCATGTGAATGGATTTGGTGGACAGAAACTGACAGTTGACTGTGGCCATGCAGGAGCACTGCCTTAAAGGGGGTTTTTAGTCAAAGAAACTGACCCCAGGACTTTGTAAACCTAGTACTTATTCTATCTGTCTCTTTTGCTGAACCGCTAAATTATAGGGATGTAAACACACCAACATAGATTGTCAACCATTGGTAGGCGGACAAACACACACATAAATATATATATATATATGACAGGCTTCTTTCAGTTTCTGTCTACCAAACTTAATCACAAGTCTTTGACTTATATATATATGTATGTGTGTGTTACTTCTCCTTGGCATTACATATGATAGTTGTCACCATCATGCAAACGATGTCTTGGATTTCAGTCTTCTAAGAAA
>NC_069005.1:29677943-29681586 GCF_001194135.2 Octopus bimaculoides
CACAAAGACTAGATAAGGTTGAGACTTCAACTTTGCCTGGATAAGTTTTCAGCTTGAGTCAAAATAGCTGTGCCTATTGCTACTGATTTTCTGTTCTCTCATTTTGTGCTGCTGCTCAGTTTTCAACAAGGCTACAATATGTTTACATATTTAAATTATGAACATACGTAAAAGCACCCACTACACTCTCTGAGTGGTTGGCGTTAGGAAGGGCATCCAGCTGTAGAAACTCTGCCAAATCAGACTGGAGCCTGGTGTTGCCATCCGGTTTCACCAGTCCTCAGTCAAATCGTCCAACCCATGCTAGCATGGAAAGCGGACGTTAAACGATGATGATGATGATGATGATACATATATACATATATATATATATATATACACACACGCACATACATACACACAACAGGCTTCTTTCAGTTTCTGTCTACCAAACTTAATCACAAGTCTTTGACTTATATATATATGTATGTGTGTGTTACTTCTCCTTGGCATTACATATGATAGTTGTCACCATCATGCAAACGATGTCTTGGATTTCAGTCTTCTAAGAAAACATGTCTGGTATAGGGAGAAGACACTACCTTATTAGGAAGCAAATGAAGGTTGACGACAGGAAGAGCATCCAGTTGTAGAAAATAAACCTCAGCAAATGCCATCCAACCCATGCAAGCGTAGAAAAGCCGACATTAAAATGATGATGATGATGATAAAATGATTCATTGGTCGTCTAAATTACAAATCTATAAACCTTTTAAGCTGTCAGTTTTGTTTCACTCTACGAATGGTTGTCACGAGATATTTCGTGCAGGCAGTGGTTCTCATGGCTTTTGGTCTTAACTGATTGGGAGTGTTGTCATGTACATTGTTTTGTCTTGGTATAGAAGATGGGCTACAGCAAATAATCTCCTCAATACCACAGATTTGCTTGTCAGTTGTTAGACCTTAACCAGTTGAGCATGTCCCTTGGTGGCTGACGATATGTGCATCTCTGATCACGAGCAGAAGTAGTGGGGGAGAATCATAGCCATGTGTCGAGAGGAATTCTTTGGGGTTTGAATAATTCACCTCTGGAAACATGGGTGTTTCATTCAACATCCTTAAACAACCCTCATTCGGGGATCTTTTGAGTGGGATGGGCTACTTGACCTGAAGAAAATTCTAACTGGGCCCCACCTGCAAGGTCATGCGCTGTTTATCTTGATATGAGATCACCATGTAGAGCACCCATGGTTGTGATGCATGTGCCTGGTGTACCCTTATCAGATGGGTAGTCATGATGGGGTATACTGGGCTTCGTATATTTTACCCCAGTGTCACTTTGATGGCATGCGCTGCTCTCTCTCACTCAATAATAATTAATTCGTTTTATTAATAATAATAATAATAATATTAACAATAATCCTTTCTACAATAGGCACAAGGCTTGAAATTTGGGGGAGAGGGACCCTCAGAGCCATTCAATGTTTAAAAAATTCTGTTATATTTTTATAATTAAATGTCGTTAGGAATTGTATTAAAAAAAAAAAAACTTAAAATATTTTGTGCGGACCCTCAAAGTCCACATGGGCCCCGGCTGGGGATTACTGCTATAGGCAGACGTTTGTATGGAAGATGCGACTGCTTCGTTGATTGCAATGCTCGCTTGTAACTAATGTGTAATGTCAATATAAGAAGAAACACATGCATCTTTTACCATTTGTTTCAGTCACTGGACTGTGGCCGTGCTAAGACACTGCTTTCAAGGGTTTAGTCAAACAAATTGACCCGAGTACTTTGATTTCTTTTAATGTCTGGTACTTAATCCATTGGTCTCTTTCGCTGGATCAACCAGTTACGAGGACGTTAACAAACGAACACTGCTTTGCCAGGCAGTTCCATAGGTATGCAGCTGATCGTCCTAAAATCACAACCCTACCAGTTTTAGGATGGATAGATAGAAGGATAGATGCGAACATGTAGGTAGGAAGAGATATAGATAGCTATAAACAGGTTGATACAGACGTAAACACATGTAATATATATAGATTTCTATGCATAGTTAAATGTAGTTATGAATAAGGCATAGAAAGATAGACAGATAAATAGATACAAATATAGATAGGTAAATATATACAGGGTGTCCACAAAGTCTGGGTACATGGAGTAAATAAAATGATAACATAAACAATTAAATATAAGAAATAATAATTTCTTAAAGTATGTGTTAATCCCCATGTGGGTACATGAAGTAGATAAAATCATAAGATAAACAATTAATTATAAGAAATAATAATTTCTTAACGTATGTGTTAATTCCCATGTACCCAGACTTTGTGGACACCCTGTAGAGACTGATAGATAGGAAGGAAGAGAGAGATACAATCATATACAGGTAGATATAGACAGACGGCTTTTGGTAGTAGATACAGGAGACAAGCAGGTAAGAATATAAACGTGTCTGTCACCCCAACATCGTTTGACAACCGATGCTGGTGTGTTTACGTCTCCGTAACTTAGCGGTTCAGCAAAAGAGCCTGATAGCATAAGGGCGGAGATTAAGAATACGTACACCACCCGTTTTCGGCGCACCAAAAACCCTGACCCTAAACACCGGGTGCAGAATAAATACTTAAGTACTAGGCTTACAAAGAATAAGTCCTGGGGTCGATTTGCTCGACTACAGGCGGTGCTCCAGCATGGCCGCAGTCAAAGGATTGAAACAAATAACAATAAAAGAAACCGAGAGACAGATGTGCAGACAGGTAAACAGCTGCAGAAACGGACAAAAATTTAAATATATCAGATGACACACATACAGCCAGGTAAACAAAAAAAACTGTTACAATGAACGAAGATTAATTTTTGCAAGCAAAGGGTTAAGAGTGACTTCGAAGTCTCGGTGAAACTGAGCATCGGTGAAATTTCGAAGTCACTATCAACGTGTTTCTTCCTAAAATCTGATACTCTACACAAGTGCTCCGCAGCCTTTTTTTCACTTGCGGCACACCTAGATTCTTATCAAAATTCGGTGGCACACCTGAACTAAAAATATAGGGGAAAAAATTATAATTCAGGTGACACTGCGGCACACCTAACATCGTCTCGTGACACACAAGTGTGCCGCGACTTATCGGTTGCGGAGCACCGCTCTACGTGCGTATATTAACGCTTGTTTTTATGTAAAGTTATAATAAAAATCAATTTTACGTTAAACTGAAGGATTATTCGATACTTTTGTAGAAAACAAATTTATTATTCATTAACAAGAATGACAGTAAACGGAGACTGCAGAGCACTGTCGACCGAAACTTCGAAGTCCTTGTCAGTATTATTCTTGTTAAAGAATATTACGGCATCAAAGCTGCAAAATTATCGCAAAACTGTTACTCAGAGTTTCCCGTTCCTGTTCGTCGGACAGTTTTGTGTGTGTATGCGTGATTGACCGTTGACTGAACACTATTCAATTTTTTTTCTCCGTGTTTTTCTCCTTGTCTCCGTATTCTTTCTGTTGAAGAGCGTAGCTCGAAACGTCAAAGACTTTCCGTATTCCCGAGCGTCATACTAATATATACTTTTGTTATTTACACCACCTGTCCTCGTCTGTTGTTATTATTTGTATATTCTCCTACACACATATATATATATATATATATATATATATATA
>NC_069005.1:29682121-29687273 GCF_001194135.2 Octopus bimaculoides
AGGGGGGAATATTTCAGAACGTGTGTGTGTGTATAGGCGTTATTAAGTTTAAGTATTAATTGAAATAAATTAAAAAGATCCTTAGCAGTATTGCTTTTTTTCCTTCTGTTTGTGTAGGTCTTGATTCAAAATTCAACGATTTTTTTTTTCTTAATGAAGTGAAACGGGTTTACACCAACGGGAGGCAGAAGAAAATAATAGACTGGTTGCTTGCTTGATCGACAAGACGAAAAATCAGTTGAGACGACACGAAATCAAACTGAATGAAATTAGGAGAAGAAAGAGAAAGAAAAAGAGAGAGAGAGAGAGCAAATGGGTGAGTGGTTGAGGAGAAAGATCAACCGACCGAGAGAGGGAGAGAGAGGAAGAGGAAGGGGAGGGGGGTTAGCGGAAGAGAAAGATCTTGTCTGATTAATCCCAACAGCAATATATGTATTTAAGGTGGCAGGTGTTAAGTGCACTCTACTGCAAGCGTGCCAAGGACGAGGCTGTTCAAAGGCTGCTTGGCTTCGATCTTATTGGAAAAATTTTAAATAGCCCACCACCACCATTCCACACACTCACTCACACACTCTCTCTCTCACACGCACATACACATATATTGAATGAAAGGTACGCCATTACAAAATATTATATCTATAAGGCACAAACACGCAGCTTGAGAGTCAATTCGCTATGGAACCATGGCTGCACGGTTGGTCTCATTGCATGGATCCATGAACAAGTAGCTGTTACAGCCTCAGGTTCACTGATAAGTGATATATTGTGAATCAAATTGTATTTATACATCGGTTTTTACGACACCCCCACCTTTTTTTTTTACTAGTTTATATATAAAAATACAATTTTCTAATTGTTTACATAAGCCTTGTGAGTGGATTTAGTAGACGGAAACTGAAAGAAGCCCGTCGTATATATGTATATGTATATATATGTATGTGTGTTTGTGTGTCTGTGTTTGTCCCCCCACCATCGCTTGACAACCGATGCTGCTGTGTTTACGCCCCCGTAACTTAGCGGTTCGGCAAAAAGAGACCGATAGAATAAGTACTAGGCTTACAAAGAATAAGTCCTGGGGTCGATTTGCTCGACTAAAGGCGGTGCTCCAGCATGGCCGCAGTCAAATGACTGAAACAAGTAAAAGAAAAAAAAAAAGAGTAATCATCTTTCAAGGTTTATGATCCATCTGCCATGGGTTAAATGATTTGACGAGATCCAACAGCTCTGAGGACTTGTTATACTTCAATGTTTGCTTTGGCATGGCTTCTTCTTATAATAATAATAATAATAATCCTTTCTATTATAGGTACAAGGCCTGAAATTTGGGGGAAGGGGGATAGTTGATTAGTACACAACTGGTACTTATTTTATTGACCCCGAAAGGATGAAAGGCAAAGTGAGCCTCAGCGGAATTTGAACTCAGAACGTGAAGACAGACGAAATGACACTAAGCATGATCCGCCCAGCATGCTAACGATTCTGCCAGCTAGTTTTTATCATAGACACAAGGTCTGAAATTTGGGGGAAGGAGGACAGTCGATTACATCGACCCCCAGTACGCAACTGGTACTTAGTTTATCGACCCCGAAAGGATGAAAGGTAAAGTCAACCTCAGCAGAATTTGAACTCAGACTGTAGTACCTTATAATAATAATAATAATAATAATAATAATAATAATGGTTTCAAATTTTAGCACAAGGCCAGAAATTTCGGGGGGGGTGTTAAATTAATTACATCTGCCCCAGCGCTTAAATGATATTTATTTTATTGACCCTGAAAGAATGAGAGACATAGTTGACATCAGTGAAATTTGAACTCAGAATGTATGTTCTTATAGATACACGTTCTTATAAGCTCAGCCATACACACACACAGAAGCATGTATATACAAACATACACATTATGTACCCGGACTCAGTATATGAATGTACAGACAACACAGCTCTATGCAAAGTTATTAACAGGGACTATGAAAAAGACACAAAAGCCGCCAGAGTTCTTGCCATCAAAATTCTGGTCCTTTGCCCAACATATTTTGGCTGATTCTCAAACACATAACATAAATATAAAATATAATATAAAAAAAATATAAACACAATAAAAAAGAGAAAACTAGATAGAGATAGACCGATAGCTAGACAGACAGACAGATAGATCGATAGATTGATAGACCAACAGATAGATTGATAGCCAGATAGACAGACAGGTAGATAGATTGGATAGATAGATCGATCGACAGATAGATTGATCGATAGACAGATAGATCGATAGACAGATAGATCGATAGATCAGTAGACAGATAGATAGATAGCGGCAGACGAAATACCGCTAAGCATTTTGCCCGGCATGGGTGCCTTTTTAAAGAAATGCCGCTAAACATTTCTTCTGAGGCGCTGGAGAGTCTGCCGACTCACCGGCTTATGATGATGACGATGATGATAATGATGATGATGATGAAGGATTCACCTGTCAAAGATAACATATAAGTGTTCAGCTTATGCTGAAACAATCTGCACAAACGATTTGTCTGTGGTGGCCAAATCTATATGCTGTACATTAGCCCGCTCTCTCTCCATCAAATCGACATTGCCTGTACAGGGTGCATAGTGTACCAAGAGTCAGATGCTGAACAGATCACAGAGCAGCATGAGATGAAGTGTTATGCTCATAATAATAATTTATGTAAATGTGGGCATACAACCATAAATTTAAAAAAAAAAAAAAAGGGTTGTAATTGTCTGACTAAACAGAATCTGCTAATTTACTGGAACTCCTTTCTATTGATCCCAGAAAGATGAGAGCCAAAGTCGAAACCCCAGTGGAATATGAAATTGGAACATAAAAACGAAACCTCATTAAATATCACAAAGGCATGTTGCTTTGGGTTTGGCACCTTACCAATTCTGCTGGCTAGCCTTGACAAATAGCCATAGCAATTTTTAAAGGGAATGAGGTTTATAGAATATGTATATTGAGATGTACTTCTATAACAAGCAGACAAATTCATTATCAAACCAACAAGGGACCTGCTGGAAAAATAGCAGCTAAACCTCCTTCTAATCATGCCCCCAAAATCTTAAAAGAGTAAAAGGAAATAGACATAGGTAGGGATCTCTATGAGGTCTCGTGTTTTTAGAAACAGCAGCTACATCATACATAAAACATAGCCTATTGTGTTAAGAAATAAACAAAAACGAGAAGGACCTCATTGGATGTTATGAATGCTTAACCTATCCACAATTGAAAAAGAAAAAAAACAGACTTGCGATTAATAAAATAAGTACCAGTTGAGCACTGTGTGTGTGGGGAGGATGGGGGTGGCAGTGTCAATACAATTGACTTACCTCCTCCCCCATTCAGAATTGTTAGCATGCTGAACAAAATGCTCAGTGGCATTTTGTCCAATTTTATGCTTTGAGTTCAAATTTCATTGAGGTCGACTTTACCTTTCACCCTTTCGGGGTTGATAAAATAAGTACCAGTTGAGCACCGGAGTGACTGGAGTCGACTTAACCCTCCCCCAAACATACTGGTCTTGTGCCAAAACTTGATACCATTATTATTATTATTATTATTATTATTATTACTAGCTGGCCCCGTGCCATCAAAAATGACAGCTAATTTTTGTATTTTATATATAAATATGGATGGTAAATCAGATTAACACACTTGTCAATGTTATCTAGTGGTTGTATTTTTGAGATGTGACATCAATCATCGTTTGTTACTGGAAGAACACTGGTTCAAACATACACACATATACTCACACACAGTTGAAACGCTGTTTGATTTTTCTTTTCAGCATTGAATGTTCACCATCCCCCTTCCATTGCACACACACACACACACACACACACAGAGTCGAAAGGATCCCACGACCAGTTTGCCATCACCCCTTCCTTCCTTATTCACCTACCACCCTTTCTTTTTTCATTCATATATTGTGATGGACAAAAACACAAGAGTATTATTATAATAGACATCATTATTATTATAGCCCAAGACTCTTAATCTCAGGGTCATGGGTTCATTCCTCACATCGGACAGACTTTATAAGGTGGCAAGCTGGAAGAACACTTAGTGGTATTTTGCACATCTTTGTATTTTGAGTTCAAATTCCATCGAGGTCAACTTTACCATTCATCCTTCTAGGGTCAATGTAATCGATTTAACCCCTCCCCATCCAATTGCTGGCCTTGTGCCAAAATTTGAAACCATTATTTATAGTATAAGTATTATCCTCATCATCATCATCATCATCATCATCATCATCACCGTTACCTTTGAACTTTGGACTAAGTCACTTCTTGGTGTTCTCACTGACCATGTCCATCCATCCACTTCAGTTCTTACGTTAGTAATTGTTTCGAAAGGGGGTCAAGCGAGGCCGCAAGAGCACTGAAGCTTACAAGAGGCCTTGGTCTATTGAGAGAGAGAGAGAGAGAGAGAGAACAGGAAGGAGGGAGGACACAGATGGAGAGAAAGAGATATATATCTAATAAGAAGATTAAGTGGTATTATTTATATCCATGAACCAGCAGAGGGTAATTAGTACACAAGGCTACCAGAACATATGCAAAAACAGCATTATGTATGCGTGCTTATACAATATATTCATGTATATACACACTCATCATCATCATCATTATCATCAAGTTCAATTTGACTGAACAAACACTGTTCACAGTACAGTAGTTAAAGTTACCAATAATAATAATTACCTCAACAAATAAACCATTGAATTCTTATGACTATTACACACACACACACACACACACACCACACCACACAGATATATGTGATGATAACTCTCGTCAATTTTGATGTATGAGTGTTTGAAGAAGAGGATTTCATAAGAAGGAAGAAAAAAATGGGGACATAAACACACCAACATTGGTTATCAAGCAATTGTGTGTGTGTGTGTGGGGGGCAAACACTGATACAAATAGCAAATACATACATATATATATATATATACATATATATATATATATATGATGGGCTTCTTTTAGTTTCCATCTGCCAAATCCACTCACAAGATTTTCGTTGGCCTGAAGCTTTGGTCAACCTGCAGAGTGAGACTGAACTTGGGACCATATGGTTGGGAAGCAAACTTCTTACCACACAGCCACAACTGTACCAATATATATA
>NC_069005.1:29687452-29688120 GCF_001194135.2 Octopus bimaculoides
ATATATATATATATATATATATATATATATATATATATATATACATACATACATACATACTTGTGCGTGAGGCAGGCTTCCTTCAGTTTCTGCCAACCAAATCCACCTACATGGTTTTGGCTGGCCTAAGGCTATAGTAGAAGACACTTGCCCAACATGCCACGCAGTGGGACTGAACCTGTGACCATGTGGTAGAGCAGCAAACCTCTTACCACACAGCGATGCCTGCACTTATACGAAGTCAGGAAAGTGTCTACAACTATCTACATACACAGCATCGGCTAAAACCTATAGATTAAGTCTCCAGTACAGCATAGTACTGAAGGAAAAAAAAATTTAAAAAACGAAAGAAAAAAAAAATCAAACAAAAAACAAGGCAAAAACGCTGTAAAAAAATGTAGCATTACACCATGCATGTGACACACAGCATCTCGATAATAGATACATGTTTTCAATATGTATGGGATATCACATAATATGGTATGGTAATATGTATCTATAGCTACGATGCAGTGAAAACATAATTTGGCCTTTAAAAATCAGCCAAGAAACAAACTTGGGACATATTGGTAACTAAGCAACCAGGATCAGCTGCTGACAGGAATACAACACAAATATATATATATATATGTCCTACCCATGCATGCACGGAAGATGGACATTAAACA
>NC_069005.1:29688220-29698394 GCF_001194135.2 Octopus bimaculoides
ATAAACTCTGCATAAAGCTGTGGTTAATTACTGAGCGATGTTCTTTGTGATTTGAGGGGGAAGACAGCATTTAGGAAAATAAAATAAAGGGAAAATTGATAAACAAGACTGAAGGAATAATTCGTTTTTTTTTTTTGTTGTATTATTTGTTCCTAGGATGGACTAATTTGTATGGCAATAAAATCCTATAATGAGGAAGAATGGAATCAATCCATCTTGGACCAGAGCACCTAGAAGATCAATTACAGTATACACATATGCATGCATATACATAAATATATGTATATACATATATATGCACATGCACTTACATATATATATATATATGTCCTACCCATGCATGCACGGAAGATGGACATTAAACATTGATGATGATGGGAGAGAGATATACATACATACATACACATCTGCAAATATATATGCTTATACACAAATGTACATATCTATATATATACAAGCCAGTTTTTGAGAGTTGCATTTCCTCGCGTTCGGTAAAAATATGTTTATTATGGTAGTTTTAGCCTGAGGCGTTCTTCTATAGTAATGCCCTTATATAAATAAATAAATATATATATATATATATGACACACACACACACATCAGATATCAGACCAGCCAGAACGTTGATTACATTATGTTAATGACAAAAGACTGGACAACATGCATTGCATATGGAAAGGTTTGTAAACCTAAAAGAAGACCAGTGACCATATACAGGAATATATTTCAGCATACATGTGTATGGTGGTGTTCTTTTGGTTCCTGTCTACTAAATCCAATCATAAGGCTTTGGTCGGCCTATCACAATAGTAAAAGACACTTACTTGCTTAAAATGCTGATCAGTGGGATTGAACCCGAAACCAGATGGTTGGGAAGCAAAATCCTCAACCATACAACCAAATTTTATGCTCATATTTTCTAATATTCTTTTACCTGTATCAGTCGTTGGACTGTGGCCATGCTGGAGGTTCTGTCTTGGGGGTCTTTTGTTTTTAGTTGAACAAAATCAACCTGAGCACTTAAGTTTTTAAGTCTCGTACCTATTTTATCGGTCTTTTGATGAACTGCTAAGTTATGAGACACAAACAAAGTAACATCGGTTGTCAAGTGATAGTTGGTGACAAACACAGAGACACACACACACATCTTTATTGTTTTCGTTTCTCATTGTGTTTAACATTTTTTTGATGTCCTGTACCCATATATGCATGTATGTATACATATAGATGTAGGTATGTATATATATGGATGGATGTATGCATATATTTATATATTATTTATATTATTATATATATATATATACATATACACACATCGGGCTTCTTTCAGTTTCTGCTGGTCAAAATCCATTCACAAGGTTTTAGCAGAAGAAACTCAATGCACCACACGGTGGGACTGAACCGAAAACCATGTGGTTTGGAAGCAAACTTCTTACCACCCAGCCATGCCAATAAAAGTTTCTTTCAGGCTTTCGTTTTGTTTTATTTATTTATTCATTTATTTTGTTTTCAGTGCTTTCTTTGGAAAGTCAGACAGGAAGGAAGAAAGTTAAACAGGAAAACCAGATGTCACGACTGACAAGGTTGTCGGAGAACAAAGTTGGAAGTTTGGTAACCAAAGCATCATGCATTAAGTTTATGTGAGTGCGTTGTGTTGCGTCAGCCTAATGCAATGTGGAGTGAGATGTGCATTTTATATACTTGATGCAGATGCAATTTAAAGGACATCTTCTACAGTTCTATAAACAGGCCAGACAGAACATTAAATGTCTTTGAGAAACAGGAAACAGAAGTGCATTTCCTCATCATTTTTGCAAGATGAAGGATGGGATGGGTTTTTTTTAACGCAAATGTTACACACTTGCATACATGCATGCAAACATATACATACATACAAATATATATGCACACATAATTACATACAAACATACATGTACACATACATATGTAAATGCACATACATACATGTACACATACATATGTAAATGCACATACATACACTCATACATACATACATACATATATACATACATATATACATACATGCACACACAACTACATGCATATATGCATATATATGCATATATATGCATATATGCATATATATGCATATATGCTGTCTATGTAAACATAGACAGCATCTATTCTCACACATACATGCAAACATATACATACTTGAAAACTATATACACACACATGTAAACACAAACACACATACACATTTGAACAGAAATGCACCCCCTATCACAAAACCCTACCTCACATACGTGCGATTCTACCATGTTTTTATTTCGCATGCAGGACACTCCTGTAGGTATTTCTTTGCCCCAACCCTATCGTCGATTATGTCTGTCCCCCCTCCACTCCACGCCCGCCAATATTTAAAGGCTATTATATTTTACCAACCCTAAAAGAACGAAACGTGTAGTTGACCGGGTCAGGATTTGAACTCAGAAAACATACGTAAAGGGACATAACCCAACATAGCTTGACATTTTTAATTTATCAAACGACAGCTCAGGTAAATAATATACAGATATACGAAGTAAATGAAAAAAAAAAAAAGAAATATGCCGTTGAAAACAAAAGATCTAAGTACAAAGAGTGGGGGGGGGGGTCGGGGTGGATTGTAGGATAGAGAAAAAAGAGAAAAAGAAAATTAATTACAGCGTTAAGTCGTTTCTAATTAGTAACAGTAATCACCGAAGATTAAATGAAAAGCCAGGTAGAGATATTATGAGCGTTATTGTTTTTGATTTATTATTTACGACTACGACTGCTATAACATGGTCGCCAGTGATAGAGCAACAATCGTTTGAGCTTGGTATATATTATTGGTGCACACACACACACAGATATATAAACACACCGATGCTTACGTACACGTACACACACAGCAGCAGCCTTACTCTCTTTCATATTCTCTCTCTCTCTCTCTCTCCATCCCTCCTATCCCTGTCACGATCTCCCAACGCCTGCTGAAACCAAGAGAGGGATCAGTGAACCGATAGTAATTACATCTTTGGCAACACTATCATTGAAGGAGAGAGCTAATAGTAAATCTTGAGGGAAAGAGAGGAATATATGGGACGTTCACACACACACACACACACACACATACATACATGTATAGAAAGAGATAACAGCAACTGTATTGATCTGTTTTTTTTCAACAGCCATTTCGAGATGCACAGCTGTTAAAATGTTCCGTCCTATAAAACTCCCAACATCCTACAACTGGGTAAAACCTAACATCTAGCACAAACCGATAATGTATGTGTGTGCGAGAGAGAGAGAGAGTGCGAGTGCGTGCGTTTGTGTTAACGTATGGACGTGTGCCAGCACATCAATTTAATGTTGGGAGTCGGTCCCTACAGATTTGTATAATCTGGGCTTAAATTATTTTATCGTTAGAGTATTGAGGCCCTAGTTTTTATATTGTCAAGCTTCCTTGGTGCAATTGAAGGAGAAAATGAGAGGAGAAAGAGGTGGGGAGACAAAAAGAGAAATAAAGAGATTAAAGAAAAAAGGCAGAGAGAGAAAGAAGCATAGACATATATATATATATATATATTCATATATTAGCCATATTGGCGATCTATATTAATTTTCTTTTATCTTTCCTTCACGAGTTTCAGGCATTAAACTGTAGCCATGTTGGGACGACACCGCCATGATGAATTTCAGTCAAACCAACAGACGTCAGTACTTTTTATGTTTTGTGTTTAAAAGTCTATTACTTTTTCTATTGGTCTCTTGCCAAACTGCTATGCTACGGGGACATAACCACACCAACACCAGTTGTCAAGTGATGGTGGGGGGACAAACAGACATTGAAAAGAGACAGGTAGAAAGAGACACATAAGGAAAGGCCCAAATATTTTATACACACACACACATACATATATATATATATATATATTATCTTCGAAACGTCTAGTTAGAATAGAGACAGCTGATGAAGGGATATTCCAAGTGGCTTTCCGTTCCTATGTGTTCGTTCCGTTGTCTGTAGTTCATTGTTCTAACGTCCTGTACCCTTATATGCATATATATACACATGTAGATGTAAGTATGTACATATATGTGTGTATACATGTATATATATTCTTTGTATTATATATATATATATATATATATATATATGTACAGGCTGTCCATAAAATATCTTTACAACTTCCAAACTTTTAATCTCAATATTATAAAGGGACTTTATGGACACCCTGTGTGTGTGTTTGTGTATATATATATATATAAAAATATATACACACATAGATGTATATATATATATATATATATATATATATATATATATATATATATATATATATATATATATATATATCATCATTGTTTAATGTCCGCTTTCTATGCTGGCATGGGTTGAACGGTTTGACTGGGGACTGGTGAGCCAGATGGCTGCACCAGGCTCCAATCTTATCCGGCAAGGTTTCTACAGCTGGATGCCCTTCCTAACGCCAACCACTCCGAGAGTGTAGTGGGTGCTTTTTACATTCCGATATATATACACATACACACGCACACACAAACACAAACACATATGCACCTCGTTTGTGTGTGTGTCTGTGTCCACATGTGTGTCCCCCCCCCCCATCACCGCTTGACAACCAGTGTTGGTGTGTTTACGCAGCCTTAACGTAGTGGTTCAGCAAAAGAGACCAATAGAATAAGTACTAGACACGAAAACTAAGTCCTAGTGGGGCTTGATTTGTTCAACTAGAACCCTTCAAGGAGCTGCTCCAGCATGACCGCAGTCAAATGACTGAGGCGAGTAAAAGAGTAAAAGAACATGTGTGTATGAAGAGAGAGACGGACAAACAGAGAAAGGTGGGGAGAGAGGAGGAGGAGGAGAGAGAGAGAGAAAAAGAGAAAGATTAAAAACAAGGCAAAGCAGAAACAGGTTTCTTTGCATGCAAATGGGTGATGGTGGTGGAGGGGGAACAAGAGTAAAAAAGGATTACTTTTGAAGTAACTGAAACCTTGTTGAAGGCATAATCCAATTTTATATACATTTTTATTTATCAGTTTTGTTACTGTTTCTTATCTTTTTTCTTTTTAATCCATTGAAAAGAAGGACCGGCCCATAACCTCCACAAATATCTGAATATATAAATAAACAAATAAGCGAGGCTATTCTCAAAAGGTGCCCACCCCACTGCATCAGTAATTAAATTGGTTGATGGCTTGTGGAAGACTCACACTGAAATACATCTTCCGTAGACAGGACAGTGCTGCTGTTGCTGCTGTATATAGAAGCATCATCTGAGACTGGCTTCTGTTATACGGGAGATTTATTTATATTAGGTGTTGTGTAGGAGATTAACTCTTTTGTTTCTAGATTTCTATTGAAATATGCTACCTTTGTTTCAATTAATTTTAAAGGTAATGAAGAATTTCCTCGAATAACCATTGACAGTATTTTAAGTTGCTATTTGGAACATAAAGTAGAATGGAATTTTGATGGATGGGTTTAATTAAATTAAAACCTTTAAAACAATAAGTTTGTGTCACAGGACTCGTGCTCGTTTTAGGTAGGTTGGTATCAATAGAGTTACGGTATCAATAGAATTAAACCCTTTGTTACCATTGAAGGTTTAATAAAAAACAAAAAAAAAAGTATTGGGAATGTTGCTATGGTGACGGAGCTAAAGCGTGTAGATTGAAGCCACTTGGCAATAGACTGATCTTGAACTCTGCCACACATGCACTCTAAGTTACTCTTTACTCTTTTACTTGTTTCAGTCATTTGACTGTGGCCATGCTGGAGCACCACCTTTAGTCGAGCAAATCGACCCCAGGACTTATTCTTTGTAAGCCTAGTACTTATTCTATTGGTCTCTTTTGCCGAACCGCTAAGTGACGGGGACGTAAACACACCAACATCGGTCGTCAAGCGATGTTGGGGGGACAAACACACATACATATATATATATATATACATATACATATATACGATGGGCTTCTTTCAGTTTCCGTCTACCAAATCCACTCACAAGGCTTTGGTTGGCCTGAGGCTATAGTAGAAGACACTTGCCCAAGGTGCCACGCAGTGGGACTGAACCCGGAACCATGTGGTTGGTAAGCAAGCTACTTACCACACAGCCACTCCTATGCCTAGTTGTAACATTCTCATTCACTTTGGTTGTTTATAGCAGCGCTTGGAATTGGAGTAGAATGCAGGTGTGTCAAAAACAAGGCTGGGTTTCAGCTGCACAGAATTACCTTGATTGTGTTGAGGAAAATGAAAACGTTTTGAAAATGATAACAGGTGGTGATGACTCATGTGTCTATGGCTTTGACCCCAAAACCAAGTATTGAAGAAAATTCCATGAAAAGACGAACAAGATTTCAAGACACCAAGATCCAGAATAATGCAATGAGGCAGCTGCTCGCATGCTTCCATCAATGGATGCTGGATAAAGGTGTTTAGCTTCAGAAGGGGACTAATTCGAAGGAGATAAAATGCTGGATTGGTTATATGTTGTAGTTTTCTTTCTAGAGCATCAGTCCTAATACTTTTTGATCAGAGAGATGTAAAACAATGATGATGACGATGGTAAGCATGTTTGCAGAACTGAATTATCATCTGCTATTATAGCCCAGGGCCGACCAAAGCCTTGTGAGTGGATTTGATAGATAGAAACCGAAAGAAGCCTATTGTGTATATGTGTATGTATATATAAAATAAAGAAGAACTGAGGTCAATTTGTTTGATTAAACTCTTCGAGGCAGTGCCCCAGCATGGCCACGGTCCAATGATTGTAACAATTAATAAGGTAAGTGTATCTGGATGGAAAGATAAGTAAATAAATAATAATAAAAAAAAAAGATGATCATAGCTGGAACATATTTGATTGTTTGTCTGCTTGACAAGATTGACCTGGGGTTAAATAATAACCAAGACACCAGTGGATGCTGCATGCATCGATTAAAGTGCCACAAGACGCGTTTCAGACATTATTGTGCAAATGATGAAGATCAACACATAGCTAAGGAGGGGGGTGGTGGGAGAAAGCGGTGAAGAAATGAAGAGAGAGGGAGTGATGCAGGGAGGGGAACAGCCAGAGCTGGAAGTGTACGAAACTGAACATCATCGAAAGCTGTGTTCACAAGTTAGAGAAGGGAACGTGTGAAAGTAATGAAGAGAGAGAGAGAGAAAGAGAAAGAGAAGGTGGGCTGAGAGGAGAGGGGAGAGCGAGAGCTGACACACACACTACACTAAATCAAATTCATCCCGTTTGCGAAGCCGTTCAACCAATGCTGCACACTCCCTTCTTTCATACGTGCACGTATACATAAACACATATGCATACAACTATCTCTTGGCCCTACACTGCCGCTGCCACCACCACCACCGTGGACACGGCCACCACCACCAACAACGCAAACCTTACTAACCCACTCAGCTCTGTAGAGTTCATGTAAAGAAGGAGTTGAGTCAGAATCTCCTTTAAGCATACATACATACATACATAGATGTGTACATACATGTGTACAGACATATGTACATACATACACACGCATACATACGTACATACATACACACGCATACATACGTACGTACATACGCATACATACATACACGAAAAGCCCTCAGCTGCCTCGGGCCAACAAACTACTCTCACATGGCAGCTTGAACTTCTAGAAATAGCAACCGAGGCCTCCAAATCATAGCCTATTTATTTATTTATTTATTCAAAAATAAACAATAAATAAACAGGAAATACACTTTGGATAATGTAATCGTTAGATACATAAAACTTGAATAAACAATGAGATGATTAAGACCGCAATCATTTTGATCATACATCTTATATCAGCTCAATTAGGAGAGCGGGCCTGAAACTAAATAACAGCTAGTTCAACATCAGCATGAACAAGGTGAAGTGATAGTTAGCCATTGTTAGATGAAAACAACATTAAACCTCTTGATACCGACCGGGCCTGAGGCCTGGCTCTTATTCCATGGCACGAAATCTCTAATTTGAATGCATTCATTCATATATAAATCTACACCTTTCATTGTTGTTTCAAAGAAAAACCTTCAATTAAGCTATAGTTATGTTGTGCTGTGTTCTGAACAAGCAAACAAATTACCGTATTTTAACGTGTATTTTTCCGGACAGTGCATTTCGTTAAAAATATAGCAAGAAGAATGTTGAAGGAATAGCTGTATGTTTAAGAAGTTTGCTTCCGAACCTCATGGCTTCAGTTTCAGTCTCACAACATGACACCTCGGAGAAGTGGACAAACGTCTTCTACTATAGCCCTAGGTCACAAGCGCTCCTTCTTTGCATTGAGAGGTGACAGCTCCAGTACTACAGACTTGTGATAAGAATGCCACAGGAAAGGATCACAAGAGGGATTCTTCAAGCCACACCAACCAGCAGAAGACTTGGAGGCAGACCAAGAACGAAGAGGATTGGATAATGGCCATAGTTTCAGTTGGTCACACTTAGGTATCTAGTTGGAAAATCTAATGACAGTTGCTTTTGATGGGAGCCAAAGCAGGAGGTACCTGAGGACTTTATCCACACTATCCATCATCAACATCATTAACATTTAACATCCATTTTCCATGCTGGTATGAGTTGGACAGCTTGACAAGAACTGGCAAGGCCAAGAGCACACCAATGCTTTTTATATGGCACCTTGGTTTCAGGTTTCAGTTCTGCTGGGGTGAGCAGGTCTCCTTGAGTACAGCAATGCGCCACACAACCTGGTCTACCCTCATCTCCTTTGTAAGATTGTGCATTTTGAGATCAGTCTTCAATACTTCGTCCCATGTCTTTCCGGGTCTCTCTCTCTCTCTCTTCCACAACTTCCCTCCCAGGAATAAATGGGGAGAGAGGAGGAATGTATGGAATTAACATAGAATTTTGATGGAAGGTTTTTAACCCCTTTTTTAAAAGGAGTTTTTCCACCCCTTTTTGCTACCAACCTGTTCATGACTGCATCTGCTTCCATAATACAAACTTCTTATTTAAAGTGATTTAAATTAAAACCTTTCAAAATTCTATATATGTTGATTTATGTACCAAACACCAGGTTAATAATGACAAAATTACTTTACCAAATTCTTTATCATTTTCAAAATTAATTGAAACACAGTGTATTTCAACAGAAATATGGTAACAAAAAGGGTTAAAGCGAGGAATTTGTATCATAGAATTTGAGGTTGAGCAGTCTCAAGCAGATTGGCAATTAAAAGGGTTAAGTTAACATGTTACAGGGAGAAGGAAATGGTAAGTTACTTATCTAAACTACATGAGAATTACTCAGAGAAATTTTCCATGGGAGATCACAGAGAAAGGATCCCAAAAATATTTCATGGATAAACAGATAAGACATTTAAAGACATTTCAGAAATGTCTAAATACTTAATAAAAATAAATTAATAATCTTTTTTTTTTTTCCAAATTGTTACTCCTTGTATAAGAAATGTGTGTATAATTAATTAGAAATAAATAAAATATGTATTAAAAAAAAAAAAAACCAACAAAAATTGGTGAAGTGCATTTTTGTATTCTACAAAATGAATCACTAGTTGATTGAATCATCGTTAAGTAGAATATTTCTCTGTATCTTATTTTTAAAAGACCTATCTGTAAAATTATGTGTGTCTGTGTGTGTGTGTGTGTGTGTGTGTGTGTGTGTGTGTGTGTATATATATATATATATATATATATATATATATACACACTCACATTCAGATGCACGTGTATATAGACACACGTGCACACACAATATGTAGATCTAGATATACACATACACACACACATATGCAAACATACATGTGTGTGTGTGTGTGTATATATATATATATGTATATATATACACACACACACACACGAATACATATACATGCTTTCTTTGTGACTGGTTTGAATTTAGTGATGAAGAATTTTAATCAGTTTCAAGGAAAAAGAGAGAGAGAGAGAGAGAGTGTGTGTGTTTATACACACACACACACACACACACACATCCACCCCCACACAAAAAAAATTATAGTTACTAGTCAGAAAAATGTTACTGACAGTTTTCTAAACATTTCTCTTTTGCGTGTCTAATATTTTATTATTCACATTCAAATACATAAATAATGATTTTAAAAAAAAAAAATCTGTCAAAATCCCTCACTGCCACAAAAAAA
>NC_069005.1:29698435-29702437 GCF_001194135.2 Octopus bimaculoides
GGGGGGAGTTCTGTCAGGCCATTGACCACTTGAAAACATTCAAGATTGAGTTCTTTCATTTTACTGAATGCAATTACATCACAACATCCTTCTCATCATGTCTGTCTTTAATCACAGACCTGCTAGAAATAGCAGGAAAAAAAAAAATCTCCCTCATATTGCTGACACGGACGTTGGTATCTCAAGTCCTGTGAGACATTACTGTGTCATAGGGCCGGTCGTCCGGATTCCATGGCCCATAAACAACCAAGATCACAACATTTTCCCTTGAACAGAACACTGGTTTGGTTTAAGGAGACCCTTGGGCAACTGAGTGAAATGGAGCGATACAAGAATGGAGTGTTTTGCTCAAGAACACAACCCAATGCTCAATCATCATCATCATTGTCTAGCATCTGCTTTCCATGCTGGCATGGGTTAGACCAGGGGTTTTCAAACTGTGGTCCGCAAGGACAAGACAGGGGGTCCGTGGACAGCAAATACTTTTTATGGGCAATTTGATTTTATATGTGTTCTTTAATCGAAATCTTTTAATTGATAATAAACCTATTTGTTAAATACTGTTAAATAAACAAATGTAAAAATATATGTTATTTTAAGCAAATATTTATGTATAAATTTCATAAGCGTTTATAAGGAGGTCCCTAAGGTAAAGGCTGAAATATAAAGGGGTCCGCAAGTCAAAAAGTTTGAAAACCCCTGGGTTAGACGGTTTGACTGAAACTGGTGAGATGGAGGGCTGTACCAGGTTCCAATCTGATTTAGTATGGTTTCTATGGCTAGATGGCCTTCCTAATGCCAACCAATCCAAGGGTGGAATTGGTGCTTTTTACGTGCCACTGGCTCAAGGTGCTAGTTACGTGGCACTGGCATCGGCCACAACTACAATTAGTTGGCTTGATGAGTTTTCTCAAGCATGGCACATCGCCAAGGTTTCCAGTCACTTCTCACCTCCACGAGGCCCAACATTCAAAGACCATGCTTCACCACCTCGTCCCATGTCTTCCTGGGTCTACTCCTTCCACAGGTTTCCTCCACAGTTAGAGATCAGCACTTTTTTTTACACTGCTGTCCTTGACCATAAGCATCACATGACCATATCAGCACAGACGTCTCCCTTGCACTCCACATCTGATGCCTCTTATGCCCAGGTTTTCTCTCAAGACACTTACACTCTGTCGTACATGCTCACTGACACTGCGCTCCTAGCAAATATGATCTTGCTATTGTGAACACAACACTCTAACCACTAGGTTAATGTCTCAATAATAAAAAATAAATAAATAAAGGAATGAGTTACTAAGTTGTTATTTCTAGCATTTTGAGGCAGCCTATTCTCAGGACATTGCATTTGGATGACTTGATTAGATGCTAGGAGGAGAAGGAAGAGTAGCAGAACTACACACTTGAAGAATATATCGTTAAAAATATCAAGTACCAGGAAATATTGCACCACATATTAAATGTTTGTGTGTGTGTGTATATGCATGCACAGAAATACTATATATATATATATATATATATATATATATATATATATATTTTGCAAAATTTATTTTAAGCTCAAACTTCACAAATCACAATTTGGAGTTGCATGTACCCCTGATTCTAAAGTGATAATAAACATATTTCCTCCCTGATGTATGTGTGTGTGTGTATGAGTAGAAGTGTATATATATATATATATATATATATGGGTGGGAGTATGTGTTTGTGTGGGAGTGTGTGTGGGAGTAAGCATATATTTAGACATAGCACCTCTGTAATTCACAAGTGGCATTCAAGTGGATCAGCTCATCCAAGCTTCAAGGATAGTTTAAAGTACAACTGCAAGCTGCATTCAGAAAATACAGCCAATAAACTTATTAGGCAGAGTCCAGCTTCCTCACCTCAATTAATTAAGAGGAAGTCTAAAATCGTTGTTAATGTCTCCAGACATATTCACTCCCGTCATTTAATGTCCACTTTTCCAAGCTTGTGTGTGTCGGTTAGAATTTGTTGAGGCAAATCTTCTATGGCCAGATGCCCTTCCTGTCACCAAACCTCACATGTTTACAAGCAAGGTAATATTTCTCCTTTGTCAGATATTTTTCACAGAAGATTGGAAATGAACAGCTTGACTTGTGCGACTGATGGTCGTTTATAACCATCATGTGATGTCTAGGCAAAGCTACACACAAACATATATATACTTACATTTGCTGGTATCTACCTATTCCTTTATAGTGAATGCTTACTTGATATCTGCCAAGATTTTTAAAATCCTTTCTTATATATATATATATATATTATGACAAATGACCGAGACCTTTGGGAATATGGCGTGCTTGAGAAGAAGACCCATTGAACCAACTGAAATAGATGTCATTATAGATACTGGTGTCACATAATTGGCACCTGTGCCAGTGGCACGTAAAGGCGCCTATTACACTTTTGTATATATTACACTCGAGTGTGTGTATATATATATATATATATATATATTCGTGCTGGTGGCACGTAAAAAGCACTCACTACACTCTCGGAGTGGTTGGCATTAGGAAGGGCATCCAGCTGTAGAAACTCTGCCAGATTAGATTGGAGTCTGGTGTAGCCATCCGCTTCGCCAGTCCCCAGTCAAATCGTCCAACTCATGCTAGCATGGAAAGCAGACATTAAATGATGATGATGATGATATATTATATATATATAAACAGATAGATGTAGATATAAACACACACACACACGTTTTTGTCTGTTCTTATGCTTTGTTTACATCAGTCTAAAACTAAAGTTCTTTTTAGTGCATTTTTGTGTACTAGAAACTTAGTAGTTCAACAAACAGGGATCAATACAGTACGTATGCCAGAAGCAAAACAAGTATTGGAGCAGATGCGATCAGCTAAAATCCTTGACCGTCTCAGTCCTGTGACCAAAACCAGTATAACCGAATACCACTGGTGGCCAATCTAGTGAAACTGGTTAATTAGAGTGACCGGCGCCATTAAGAAACTCAAGAATTTGACAATGAGAATACAACAGGTTGGAACTATTACAGCAGAGCAGAAAGACCAGTTCTGTGAGGTTCAAAGTAAAAACAATGCCAAAATGTTGATGAGTGAGGCATTGTCTTAATCATAATAAGAAACACTTTAATGGCTCTCGTTGGAGAAATTCAATCAGGTGTGGATGTAGGTGTGGAAGCGGCGGACATGGTAGGATGAAGTGAAAAGACTTTAGTGTGAGACTTTTGTGATGTGTTGCAAATAAATGTGTCAGGTTTAACGAGTCAAGTCAGAATATCAACTGGTCATGCAGCCAGTTCGTTACCTGCCAGTCAGGTGAGATCGACTTAGTTCCGACAAGGTGGAGCCAAATTAGAACAGAAGATTGTTGAGTGAAATCAATGGCTCTTCCATCTCTTGTCCTCGTAACATATTTCTGGTAAATTCTGTTAATTGTTTCAGGATTTTAGTTACAGTAATTGACCCCAGGACTTCTATCGGTCTGTTTTGCCGAACCATTAAGTTACAGGGAACGTAAACACACCAACATTGGTTGTCAAGTGATGGTTGGTGGGGAACAAATACAGACACAAAGACACATGCATAGATATATACACCTGTATGTGTGTGTATATACGGCGAGCTTCTTTCAGTTTCTGTCTACTAAATCTATTCACAAGGCTTTGGTCAGCCTGAGGCTATAGTAGAAGACACTTGCCCAGAAACATGTGGTTGGGAAGCAAGCTTCTTCCCACACAGCCATGCCTAAACTTTAAAAAAAAAAAAAAATCTAATTTACTACCAATAAATATTTTTCAATTCCTTGAGAGAAAATATTATAGATGCAGGTGTTGTGGTGTGGTTAAGAAGTCTGCTTTCCAATCAGGAAGTTTTGAGTTCAGTCCCAATGCATGGCAGCTTGGGCAAGCAACTTCTACTATAGCCTCAGGCTGACCGAAGCCTTGTGAGTGAATTTGGTAAACGGAAGCTAAATGAACCCCATTGTGTGAATGTGTGT
>NC_069005.1:29702930-29704795 GCF_001194135.2 Octopus bimaculoides
ATTAACCATGCATCATCTTGTAGCTTTGAGATTTCAATGATGTGATTGTTTACAGTTCTATATCTAAGAGATGAGGAATTATTTACATTATTTACATTTGACGGATATTTGTCCTCATCTTGTTTGTTGTTAACACAACGTTTCGGCTGATATACCCTCAAGCCTTCGTCCGGTGTCTTGGGGAAATTTTGAACCTGGGTTCTCGTTCCTAACGATGTTACTATTATTCTATTATTATTATTATTATTACTATTATTAATCAGGTCGCTGCCGTGAATCGAACTCGGAATCTTGGGGTTAGTAGCCCGCGCTCTTAACCACTATGCCATATGCCCGTGATTGTTTATTTTCGGGATGACATTGTAAGGTAGGTGTGAGAGGCTGGATCTGGCGTGGTTGAACATAAAACTATTAGAATATTTCGACCAGGTATGACCAGCTTAAATGCTAAAACATTAAATAATTAAATGAAAAATACAGGTATCAATAAACTAATCTGGCAGCAACAGGAATTTGAAAATCCTGCTTGTAGATTAGTGTAGATTAAAAGAGGCTCCAGAGCCTCAGTGTCGAGAATGCTTGTGTTTCACTTGTATATTTGTGTCATTGATCTTCACCAAATCACTCCAGACTCATGAGATTGATATGGTGGATGCCTTGTCAGGAACGCTGTTTGAAAACCTATTCTGTTTGGTGTCAGCGAAGCCAGTTTTTTTTTTTTTAATAGCCTCAACCGCCTCCAGTTTTTTCAGTGAATTATAAAACAGAAATAGCACAAAAAAACACGACAATATTCGCAGTGCTTAAAATAATGTTTAAATTCCATCCACTCGGCCGATTCAAATGCTCTCATTATATACATGACATTATTATATACACAAAGAGATTAATCACATGTTTAGACTAGTGTGACGTGTATGTGTGTGTGTCTGTGTGTGTGTATATATGACACAAACACACATCCTCTGCCAGTCTTTCGAAAGACTGAAGCATTAACCTTCAAGGACGGAAGGTATTTGATTAATGATACTGGCAAGGTATGCAAATTCTTCAAAGGAGCGACACAGGTATTGATTGAAGAAGTACCTACTCAGTCTGGAATATTTTAAAAACGACAGTGATTGTCTACATATGCATGAGGCCAGACCGACCCTGGAGGATAAAAAGTAAAATTAACTTAGGTGGTAAGTAATTTGCTTACCAGCCACATGGTACCAGGTTCACTCCCGTTGCGTGGCACCTTGGGCCAGTGTCTTCTACTATAGCCTCTGGCTGATGAAAGCCTTGTGAGTGGATTTGGGAGACAAAAACTGAAAGAAGCCTGTCGTATATATGTATATATATGTGTGTGTGTGTGTGTGTGTGTGTGTGTGTGTGTGTGTGTGTTTGTCCCCACAACCACTTGACAACCGGTGTTGATGTGCTTAGATTTTCGTAACTTAGCAGTTTGGCAAAAGAGAGGGATAGAATGAGCAGCAGGTTTTACAAAGAAAATAATGTACTGGGGGTTGATACATTTGACTAAAACTTTAAGGTGGTGCCCCAGCATGGCCACAGTCTAATAATGACTGAAACGAGTAAAAGATAGAAAATAAAAGGGATTAGCACCCGTGAGCTTTACACAAACATTTTCCTGATTGCTGTAGATTGATGTGGTTTATTTCCAGGCTGGCCCCGATCAAACAGAAACTGATCATCGGCATTCCAGTCATGACCATCCTGTCAATTTTTCTTCTTCAGATATAATGTATGAATGCAGAACTACGTTATCCAATACACCTGCTTATTGCTTTTTTTAAAAGACAATGGGAAGGTGTATGTATGATACAAAGGGAAATTTGGTTGCTATTTCTAGCAGGTCAAGC
>NC_069005.1:29705099-29709874 GCF_001194135.2 Octopus bimaculoides
CCCCCCCCCCATCTTTTAAGGGGAGAAGTTATCTCAAATGTGTGTGTACGTGTAGCCGAGTGAGTAGCAGCAGTAGTAGTTTTGTCATCCTAACCCTAACCCCCCTTTTAATACCATCCTGCACAAAGGCATCTGTGGTTCTGAGATATAAATTCTAGGTTTTAATGTGATCGAAACTGGAGATCTTCCATCAAAATTCTCTCGGCGCAGGAGTGGCTGTGTGGTAAGTAGCTTGCTTATCAACCACATGGTTCCGGGTTCAGTCCTACTGCGTGGCACCTTGGGCAAGTGTCTTCTACTATAGCCTCGGGCCAACCAAAGCCTTGTGAGTGGATTTGGTAGACGAAAACTGAAAGAAGCCTGTCGTATATATGTATATGTATATATATATATATATGTGTGTGTGTGTTTGTGTGTCTGTGTTTGTCTCCCCAACATCGCTTGACAACCGATGCTGGTGTGTTTACGTCCCCGTAACTTAGCGGTTCGGCAAAAGAGACTGATAGAATAAGTACTAGGCTTACAAAGAATAAGTCCTGGGGTCGATTTGCTTGACTAAAGGCGGTGCTCCAGCATGGCCGCAGTCAAATGACTGAAACAAGTAAAAAAGAGTAACCTTATAGCATTCACATTACCCTGTTAAATGTAATTCTTATGTATTCATTTGAATTTACCATGCATTATCTTGTAGCTTTGAGATTTTGATGAGGTAACTTAACTTTTAGAATGATATTGTAGGGTAGGTGTGAGAGATCAGATCTGGCCAGTTAATCTGTTAAGCATTCAGATTACTCTGTCAAAAGTAATGCTTATTTATTCACATTGTTTTGATTTAATCATACATTGTCTTGTAGCTTTGAGATTTTGATGAGCTAACTATTTTTAGAATGACATTGTAGGGTCGGTGTGAAAGGCTGGATCCAGCTGGTTTGAATAGAAAACTGACAGAATATTCGGGCCGGATATGGCTGGTTTAAATGCTACGCAATTATTTTAATAGATATTTCATTATTTTCAAAATTAATTGAAACAAAAGGAGTATATATTTCAACAGATATATGGTAACAAAAGGATTAAATATGCCAAAAGTGGTGCCATAGTGTAGTGGGTTACATTGACCGGAGCCAAAGACATCTATAAAATGCCGTTTTGGTCATTAAGGCTTATTTCAATATCCATAGAGTACAAGCATCCGAGAACAGAAAACTTCCCCTGGATGGGATGCTAGTCCACTATAAAGTTGATTCCCCTAGCTGTTGGTGATATTCTTTTCCTGCCAAGTGGACAAGTGCAACACGAAATTAAGCTCCTTACACTTGGACACAATACATCGCTCCAGGGAATTGAACCTATCACCTTATGGTTATAAGCCCAAGACCCTAACCACTAGGCCACAATACCTTTACTTTGATCCCAATACAAGTTCTTATTTACTTTTCAGTATACATAAGTATTCCTGTGTTAATAGCAGCCAATCTGCCCTCAAATTACACTTTAAAATCTTAAGTAATAATGAAAAGCAAGCAAAAAAAAAAAAAAAAAACAAAGAAAAAGAGGATGATTTGTAGGATCCTTGTTGATCTGGGGTTATACAACAACAACAAGAATATGTTCTTGTGGTCCAACCCTGACAATAATCAGAGACATGGTAGTTCTACCGATTCTATCAGTGTTCTAGTTACATTGCCCAAAATCTGCATCACCCCACCATTTTAAATATTTGGCTGTTATTTTCTGCAGGACAAGCGACCACAGAGGTTCCCTCATTGGTTCCTAGTAGAAGTAGTAGTAATAGTAATAGTAGTAGCAGTGATGGTTAGATAGTTTATTACTTTTTTATGAAAGAGCCAAATTGTTGACTGACAATCGAAATTCCACAAACCAATAATTCTTGGAATTGTTGGTGCCAACAGAACAATTGAAAAATAACTCGATAATCTATACAAAAAAAAAAACAAAAAAACTTCCTACTGTCAAAAATGGAAAACAAAATGCCTGGCAGAATTTAACCCATACAGCAATAGATATGCATCCTTCTATTTCCCTCAATGTGTGTGTGTGTGTGTGTGTGTGTGTACATCACTGTCATTATTCAACATCTGTTTTCCATGCTGGCACGGGTTGGACGTGGTTTCTACAGCTGGATGCTCTTCCTAACACCAAACACTTAACAGAGTGTACATACATATATATATATATAACTCCTCAGCTAGAGGAGATGTCTTCCTAGGGCTAAAAACAACAGTAGCATTGTCCTCTATGGGACCGCCACATTTAGTTGAGAAATATATTTTACGATATATACATATATATATAAAGTAGTTGTATACTGCCAACTTAACGTGACAGTCCCAATAAGGGAATATACTACTGCTGTTTAGCCCTAGGAAGCCAGACCGCTTCCTATATATATATATATATATGTATATATGTGTGTGTGTGTGTGTGTGCATACATGCCTATGTGTGTGCATATTTATGAATATGTATATAGAGTTATATGTATTATTTTGTTTCAGTCAATGGACTGTGGCCATGCTGGGGTATTTATTGCTTTGAAGAATTTCGAGTCTAACAAACTGACCCCAGTACTTATTTTATCAGTCTCTTTTGCTGAACTGCTAAGTTACACACACACACATGTACATGCATGTGTAAATAAGGTGAATTGGCAGAGTTGTCAGAGTGTTAGATCGGATGCCTTGTAGTATTTATTTTGTCTTGGTTCCTCTGCACACTGAGTTCAAATCCTGCTGAGGTGAGTCAACTTTGCTATTAATCCTTCCGGGCCATCCAGAGTGGAGGATTGGCAGAAGTGTTACAGAGTCGGGCGAGATAGCTCATTATATCTGTTCCCACTCTATGCATTCTGACAGCAATGCTTGCAACAACACTGGTGCCAAACCGTATCATCCCAAATTGGCAGCGTTTTCCTCGGATAAACATTGGTGGCTGGGGTAGAGAGTGGTGACTTGCAGACTTGCAAGCATGGGATAGAGTTTCCTTTAAAAAAAAAAAGCTTGCCCAGGCTTGTGCAGACAAGTGAAAATGAATGGACAACACTGACCAATAGAAGCCATATATATATACATATATGATAGATAGATGGATATAAAAATCGATATAGATAGATATAGATACATATATATTTATATACAGATAGATATATAGACATAAATAGATACACAGAAGCAAATAGACACATATTTAGACAGACAGACAGACAGATAGAAAGACTGACAGAGATAAATAGAGATAGATAGATAGATAGATATGTAGACAAACAGGTTTGTGTATGTGTGATGAACACAATTCATTCTATAAAACATAAAATCACAAAAGTCCTCAATAAAGTGCCGTTGTGGGGCAGTGGGTACAGAGAGCTGATTGTAGTTCACTTGATAATTAACAATACAAATTCACAATGACTGTTTAATGAAGATAAATATAACTAAAAATATCTGTGCGTTCATACATACATGTATGTGGGTGTGTGCGGGACGGGGTAAAAAGAACTTATTAATTTGACTGATTAAAAATGTGATTATTCTATATATAGAATCTGTTTGCTTTAAACTACTAATCAATTATATATATATATATATATATATATATATATATATATATATATATATATATATATATATATACGCGCACACACAAACACGTATACATAGATATCTTTCTACTACTACAGGCACAAGGCCTGAAATTTTAGGGGAGGGGGGTAGTCGATTACATCGACCCTAGTCCTCGACTGGTACTTATTTTACAGGTTCCGGAAAAGTGAAAGGCAAAGTCGACCTAGGCGGAATTTGAACTCAAAACGTAAAGCCGGCAGAAATGCCGCTAAACATTTTGTCGTAGATAAATGTATATGTGTGTGATAAATGTATATGTGTGTGTGCGTATACATGTATATATATGTGTGTATACACATAAGCATATATTATAGATGATACACCACTTACATATATAAACAGATGTGTTTGTGTAACTGAATAAATGTCAGTAGATATAAATATATGTATGTATGTACATGTATGAGTGTGTTTATGCATGCGTATGT
Organism: Octopus bimaculoides; assembly: GCF_001194135.2. Lineage (NCBI taxonomy): Eukaryota > Metazoa > Mollusca > Cephalopoda > Octopoda > Octopodidae > Octopus > Octopus bimaculoides. The sequence goes on from NC_069005.1 coordinate 29,709,168, forward strand.
GTGTATACGTATGCGGCGATGGTTTAACTAGTTGAAATATTGAAGTCACTGTATAAGAACAATAAACTGGTACTCTACAAAAGTATAAGAGCAATCCATCAGATTAATGTAAAATTGTTTTAATTGTAACCGAACATAAAATCAGACATAAATACACACATACACACAGAGAGGAGAAACTCATTATAGAAAACCTAATTTCACATCACAATTTAAGCCGCAGTTCGGTCCGGTGGACCGACCATATTTACTAAAGAAGAAAAAAAAAAAAGAGAGAAAGAGAATCTATCTATAACCATTCTAGTTTGTTTCTTCAAGGCTGAGCAGGAAAGAACAACCAGCAAGTGGTTTCCGCGTTCAAAACCCCCCCGAGGGTAGAGATGTTAGCGGGAGCAGGTTAGATTCTATCGCACATGTGCTGTTTTCTGAGAGACCAAGAGACCATCTTCAGCCATAATCCTAACACACAACAAACATAGACATATAGAAACTCGCCAGTCTTTTTTATATTTGGTAGAGATGGCCATGAATAAATTTGTAGTAATTTATTTTATTCAATATTATTGAAAAGAGTAATAAATAGCTATATGGGAGTTTTCTATCTATCTATCTTTCTATCTATCCATCGATCTATCTATCGATCTTTCTATCTATCTATCTACACACACACACACATATATATATATATATATATATATATATATATA
>NC_069005.1:29709884-29714191 GCF_001194135.2 Octopus bimaculoides
CATAGACACATATATATATATATATATATATAAATGTGCACATACACACATATATACAAATGTACACATACATACACACATATAAATGTACACACACACACACATATATATATATATACCCATGTACATATATATATATATATATATATATATATATATATATACGTGCACTCACAAACATCGCTTGTAGGTTGATACGTGTAAAGATTATGATAGAGGAAGCCGCCTATATAATTGTGTATATGATGTGTGTGTGTGTATATATATATATATATATACACACACACATATATATGATATATATGTGTGTATACACACACACAGTGAGATGGAGATATCACATAAACGGCACTGACAATCAAGCCTCCGTAAAACATCTGATAATTTCCAGCCGCACAGAAAAAGGGAAAAGACCCTCCCCCCATCACATTTATAAACATATACTGAGTACCATGTCCACAAACAAAAAACTATATACACCATTACCCCACAAAAATATTACCAGCCGCCCTTCCCGACCAAAAAATCAACCCAAAAGCATGCTTAAAGGCCTACCTCATACAAAAGCCGAAAAATCGTAGTAACTGCATGTTGAGATGTGCTGGATGGAGTGGAAATCAATTGAATATGGTGAATAATAAACGTTCGTTTCTTCCGTTTTTGGTGTTGTTTTGATTTGTATGTGTTTGTTGTTATTGTTTTACAGCGTCAGAGGCACAGAGGGTTGAGAGAAGAAGGTCTGTCAGATCCATCTTGGTGAGTAAAGGGCACTGGCTGTGATGATAAACTTAACGGCAGCAGAGGAGGGGGAGGATGTAGAAAGAGTGAAAGAGAGTTGGGGAGGAGAGGAGAGAGAGCGATGGTGTTATAATGACAGTGGGAGGTGTAAACATGGTGAATGGCAGGTAGAGAGGTGAGAGGGGAGTTGAGAAAGGAAAGGAAGCTTAAGCGTGGAGGAGAGTGAGAGAGAGAGAGAGGAAGATAGTGAAAGCACGTGAGGGTGAAGGGAAGAGAGAAGAGAAAGAAAGATGTTTATAAATGAAGGAGAGAGCGTGATGGAGAAGTCAATGAGTTAGTATCACAATAATGGCGAGGGGAGGGTAAAGATGAAGACTGAAAGGTAGGGAGGGGTAGATAGATAGATAAAATGAGTGAGTGAGTGAAAAGAGGCAAAAGAAAAGCAAGAAGGAAAGAGATTTATTGACGGAGAAGCCAATGCTGTAGTGACAGGATAAGGTGGGAGAGAGGGTAAACACGATGAGCGGGAGAGAGAAATAGAGAGAGAGAGAGAAAGCGAAAGAGCAGTAGGCAGAGTGAACGCGCTAGTATCACAATAATGGCGACGGGGAAGATATGATAAATGAAGGGTTGTAAGAAAGACAGAGAGAAAGAAGAAAGGGGGGGGGTCGATTGATCGGGAAAGGAAAAGTGGAGTATTTCATGGAAAGGGAGATCGATGTTCATCCAGTGTTTTTAACCGGGGAATGAAGACAGAAACTGGTTAAAGACGGCGTGTGCTTTTGAATATAGTAAGACTTATATATATATATATAGAGAGAGAGAGAGGATGAGCAGATACTAGAGAACTAGAAAGAGCGAAATTATTCAAGTCGAAAGCACACAAATGAAGAGAGAAGGAGAATTTAAAAGAGGACAAATCTTCATTTGTCTTAGATAGGGAAATAAATTGATAGATAGATAGATAGATAGATAGATAGATAGATAGATAGATAGATAGATAGATAGATAGACAGGTAGACAGATAGATAGATAGATAGATAGATAGATAGATAGATAGATAGATAGATAGATAGATAGATAGACAGATAGATAGATAGATAGATAGATAGATAGACAGATAGATAGGTAGATAGGTAGATGACCTTACACAGGAAGGGAAAGAATGTCAGTGAAATGGAAGCGTAGGTGGTGGTGGTGGTGGTGGTGGTGATGGAGGCTGGACATCAGCAGACTGAAAAATGAAGCCTAATATCTGTTCTGCTTGTTTTTGTGGTCCAAGGTCAACTCTAATATAGTATATATATCTGTTCAACGACATTCTAGCCATGACCAACCCTCTCTCTCTCTTTCTCACACACACACACACACACACATATATATATATATATATATATTTGTTTTGCAAGATATATATATATATATATATATATATATATATATATATATATATACACGCTATTAACCAATGTATTCTTTCTTCTTTTAAAACTGACAAGCGATTTGAGGAAGATTTTGTTACTATCTCTTGCAAACCGAACGGCTGCTCTGTGGATCCTTTTAAAAGATCAATTCGGGTGTAATTTGTTTTAGATTTCGGCTGCTAATTCTAGCAGACCGAACAAGAATGCATCAGGGCTATCCCCACAGGCCCAAACGTATTTGAAAGAGGTTCTCAGTTACGTTGTCTTAAGGGACACCCCATCGCATGGAAGTCCCCTACTCACTGCCTCTGATGTGTTTAGAGGGAGGTTTTTTTTAGCTATTATTTCTAGACAGGTCGCGCTACCGCATGTCATCAGCGGTTCTCCTCTAATTGCTTTGATGCAAGAGACATGTTAAAACGGTAAGTAAAAATGCCGGTAACATGCTCAGTGGAAAACTACGAGGAAGTAGTTTAAATTACGGCTTTGATGCTGATAATGATGCAAAACAGGTGTGAAAGGTAGGCTCATAATGAATAAATGAATGAACGGACGAACCGACAGGTCGTTCCGGACATCGGTAGTGAAAAATATAGCGGCAACAGCCACAGAAATCAAGGGACTTTTATTTTTTATTTTTTAAGTGTTTCCTTCTTTTATAATTCGATTCACTGGAATTATGCAATCCTCAGTATATGACTGGTATTTTGTTTTTATTTTATACTGGTGCCAGAAGGATAGGATAGATAGCGAAAGCTCGGCGGGGATTTGAATTCAGAGCGTGCGTTGCTCGACCTGCGAGACGCGACAGCCTTGAAATGGCACTCGTCTTGAAGGAAGGAAGGATGCGATGAATAAACGCGGTCCCAAACACTGTGAGAATAATACAGTTTTAGGCATGACCGAAACACCTAGCAACAACAACGGAAGGTTCTACGTAGTCGTTTCGATCTGCTAGGAATAATAGTTAGAAATCTCACGAATCGCTTGAATAGAGAAGAAAAAAAAACGCGAGGAAAGAAGATACCACAAGATGGTGTGGTTTAAGATTCGACAAAGTCTGGGGAAAAAAATAAATTAAAAAAAGATTGGACGGAGGTCACGGCCGTGACCTGGGGTTAAACAATTACAAATTTGTCGTAATTGTTCAGCCCCAGGTCACCAACGAAGAATTATAATAAACGAAGGAAGCGACTGTGCAGCAGATATCAGCTGAAATGTCTGCAAAGACGAAAGCGCCGGTGCTTGAGCAACAAAATAATAATAATGATAATAATAATATCAATAAATAACTGGTTCAAGAAGTGAAGACTCTCCTGGAGGATATAGGAAAAGGGTGGCAAGGAAACAACAAGGCCAAGACAGATGCACTTTTGTTCAATATATATATATACTGAAGCAAAATTGGTGGGAGAAGCAATTAAAATGGGAGGCTGGCGTGTGTACGATTGATGGAGGAATACAGAAGGAATTATGAATAGTAATTAGTCGTAATAGCAACACAGAACGACGTGGCCTGAATGTGCTGCAGAAATAGCAGTAGTAGTAGTAGTGGCCAGTATATGGGCTTAATATATAATTGCAATAGTAGTAAGGATAGGGTAGCATGGCTTAAGTATGTATGCGTTTGCATGCAATAGTAGTTGTAGTAATAGCATCTAGTAGAGGTATTGGGCAGTAGAGGTCCGTCATGTGCAACTACTGCTGCTGCAGAAGCAGTTGTAAATAATGAGGTCGAAGTTGGTCCGGTCAATTTGAGGACGGAAGTGCGGCACGACACGATAGAGCAAAAATAAATAGGAGGAAAAAGAACAAAAACTCTGGTTTTGTCATAAAGTTTTGTCTGCAATACTTAAAAATGAACAAAGACGACCAGTTTACTAGGGTTTTTAAAGTACAAAAAGTTCTTTGGATTTTCAAGTTCAAAGTACGTGTGTGTGTGTGTGTGTGTGTGTGAGCGTGCAATGTACTGAACGACACTGAAATTTCCCTTCGGGTCACTATGCGGTCGTTCTAACTGCGAGAAATAGCAACCGAATTATTTAGGTTTAAGGAAAAGAACGTTATTAGATAGTGTAGTCCTCTCTACAAAACACACACACATATACATACTAATGTACATTATATATATATATATATATATAT
>NC_069005.1:29714291-29718473 GCF_001194135.2 Octopus bimaculoides
TCGGAAATTATCTAGTGCGCTAAAAAAAAAAAAAATCGTAATTTCTCCGGATCTGAATGTTTTAATGATCGCAGATTAGGAATCTGAAAAGGAAAAATTTTTTTAAATGTGTGTGGTGATGATGGGACGATTCGGGGGTCTTTTTTCAGTTAACTCTTAATTTCGAGTATTTTCCAAAATCTTTTGGGGTTTATGTTGCGCATAATTTTGTAGGATTCTAATCTCAGATGCTTTAAAATATAAAAATCTGCAAACAAAAAGAAAATATCAAAATGAAAAGTTAGTGAAAAGGAGTAGGAACTTCCAACCACTTTCTCCTCCCTCTATATTTGCAATCTACTAAGTTTACAACATACAGATCCGAAGAAAACACAATTCTGAACACATAAGATGATTTCCGACTCTATTCTACAAGAATACCAAGTACAGTATGCCTCTTGAATATGTGCGTACTTGTATACGTTTTAGTGCTTATTGTTACGAATAAGTGGTTGTGTACCTGCGTGTGCGAGTGAAAGGGGCTCAATTTGACTTCTTCCCCCCCCCCCTTCATTCTTTCTCCCTTATTTTCCTTCCTTTTACTTCGCATTTCTCGCTCTTTCACTTTCTCTTTCTCTCCGTCAGATCCACGTACGAACAGAGCAACATGTCACCTGTACAAAAATTCGTAACAAAGTTAGTTAGTCTCTTGGGACAAAGAGGAAAGATAAGCTATGAGAGGGGTAGATAGAATTAGAGAGAGAGAGAGACAGAGAGAGAGACAGACAGACATACTGCATACTGGAGGAGAATGAGCCATCGAAGAAGTCGCGAGACCTGCTAGAAATGGCTGCCAAATCTCACCCTACCATGTTAATAACAGAAAACTGATGGACGCATTGAATAATGTTTTAAAAGAAATTTCAGGTGTCTACGTAATAACTGTAAACCTACTTTTGGGCAACCCTGTATATTTATGCGTAGCTGTGTGGTAAGAAGCTTGCTTCCGAACCACATGGTTCCAGGTTCAGTCCTACTGCGTGGCATCTTGGGCAAGTGTCTTCTACTATAGCCACGGGCCGAACAAAACCTTGTGAATGGATTTGGTAGATGGAAACTGAAAGAAACCCGTCGTGTATATGTATATGTATGTGTGTGTGTTTGTCCCCCCCCCCCAACGTCGCTTGACAACCGATGCTGGTGTGTTTACGTCCCCCGTAACTTAGCGGTTCGGCAAAAAGAGACCGATAGAATAAGTACTAGGCTTCCAAAGAATAAGTCCTACGGTCGATTTGCTCGACTAAAGGTGGTGCTCCAGCATGGCCACAGTCAAAAGACTGAAACAAGTAAAAGTGAAAAAGAGAAAAAAGAGGAAAGACCCCCCACCCCCACCACTTCCTCCCGTCATCACTTGCTGTCAGCTTCACGAGCTTATTTTCTAAAAATAGTTTTGAGGAACTTCGTACTACAGAAAAATACTTGACCATTCTTCAGATTAACAGAATGTATGTGCACGCTTACACGCACACACATACGGACGCGCACGCACGCACACACACACACACACACACACACACACACACACATACACACGCTCACATCAAACAATTTATGTCATTGTCCTTCTGGTTTCATGTAACAAGGATTAGTCAGTCTTAAGGACTTCAGACACATCATCAGAAATTTTTTTGTTGTATATTTTTTTTGTGCTGTTTGTTAAAAGTATTTGTTGTAATTGTACTATTTTTTTTGTTTTACACAGAACGCTTAGTTGTAGTAAAACAACATCAAAATAAAGCAAAACAAAAACGACATCAAAAAGCAAAGCAAAAAAAAAAAGAAAACAAGAAAGCCTACGTGGTTCTTAAGCCTGTATGCTGTCTCTCGGCCTGCTAGAAATAGCAGCCGAGTTTCCATTAAATCAAATGTTACTCCCTTCAGGGAAGGAGGAACCCATTGAAAGCAACGAAAAGAAAATAAATAATTAAATAATTAAAAAGATGGATAGCCATGTGTGGAACGTCTTTTATCTTAGGTTTACTCTATCAGAATTGACCAAGGACTCAACAATGGCAAGAATTAATTTATCCCATGAACTGATGAAAGAATCATGGTGAAAGCTTGTATGCTAGAAATAGCAGCCAAATCTCTCACATAAGGGGAACAGTTTTTAGGAGAACGGGATTAATCCTTTAGCATTCAGATTACGTTATCAAATATAATGCTTCTTTATTCACATTATTTTGAATTAATCAGGCATTATCTCATACCTTTGAGATTTCAATGACGTGACCCTCACCCAGAATCATTTGCACGTCGGGTGAAATGCTTAGTGGTATTTCATCTGTCTTTATGTTCTGAGTTCAAATTCCGCCGAGGTCGACTTTGCCTCTCATCCTTTCGAGGTTGGTTAAATAAGTACCAGTTACGCACTGGGGTCGATGTAATCGACTTAATCCCTATGTCTGTCCTTGTTTGTCCCCTCTATGTTTAGCCCCAATGTGGGCAATAAAGAAACAAAAAATGATGTGACTTTATTTCTAGAATGACATTGTAGGGTAGGTATGAGAGGCCAGACCTGGCCAGTTTGAACATAAAACAAATACAATATTGGGACTGAATACAGTCAGTTTATATGCTAAGGGGTTAATCAATACCTTTGACTCCAGCACAAGACTAGTCCTTCATTTTACTGAATCCCCTTTGCCCTCAGCAGGATGAAAGATATAGCTGGCCTTGGCAGGATTTGAACTGAGATTCTGAAGAACTGGAAGACCATAAGAACAATGGGTGAGGGAGATGTTACAAGATCAAATCATATTGGTTTCAAATTTTGGCACAAGGCCAGCAACTGGAACTTATTTTATTGATCCCAAAAGGATGAAAAGTAAAGTCGACCTCGGTGGAATTTGAACTCAAAACATAAAGATGGACAAAACACCAGGAAGATTTTAAGGTTTCTAGTGAAAAACTCGGGTCATTCATAAGAGACATCCGGTTATGTGTACAGCGGTGTTTGGTCTTCTTTTTAATTTTATTTATCTTCTAATTGGCTAATTGGTTTACAGAATGAAACAGGAATTTCCCCACACCTCTTATAGAATAGGAAAAAAACAAAAAAACAGACAATTGTGCACCAAACACAGAAGAGAAAGTAAGATGTTTCAGTTTCAAATTAATGTAAATTTTCCTGGAACTTTGGAATTTATTTTTCTTTGAATGATTTAGAAAAAAATTTTTTTTTTTTTTTTTTTTGGCTGAAATTTTAGATATTTTTTATTGCATGCTGTATGAATGTCCAAATAGAAGTATGTGTATGCATCATCATCATTGCTGTCGTTTAACGTCTGCTTTCTATGCTGGCATGGGTTGGACGGTTTGAACAAGGACTGGCAATCGAGAAGGCTGCACCAGGCTCCAATCTGATCTGGCAAAATTTCTACAGCTGGATGCCCTTCCTAATGCCAACCACTCTGAGAGTGTAGTAGGTGCTTTTTACGTACCACTGGCACAAGGGCCAGTCAGGTGGTACTGGCATTGACCACACTTGAATGGTGCTTTTTACGTGCCGGGAGCATGTGTGTACATATGTGTGTGTGTGTGTGTGTGTGACAGTTTGACGTGAGCTTACTTAGTGTATTTACAGTAATCCCTTGCCATATCATGGTTCACCTATCACGGTTTATTATTTAAGCTTACATCGATTCCTCTATGATGTTTTGCATTTATAATAAAATTATAGATATAGATAAATATATACAAATTATAAAAATAATTTTTAAAATATACAGTACAGTACTGTTTTTACTTCGCGGATTTTCACTCAGAGAGCACAAACTTCAGCCAAGGCTACACCAATGTCCTCTCAATGATTAGACAGATGATTTTTAAAACGAGAATATCTGAAATAAACTCGACTGTTCTCACAAACAAGAATACTAAAAATAAACCTGACCGCTATCAAAAGTTAAGTGAGACAACAGGAAAAATTATCCAGAATCCTTGTCCAGAACTGGATCGATCCCAAAATCTAATCAGTTTGAGACAGTCATGAAGCCAACCACCCCTGAAAATTTCATCCGAATCCATTCAGCGGTTCTTGAGATATCTTGTCCATAGACAAACAAACAAGCAAACAAATGCAACTGAAAACAATACCTCCGCCTACGCCAAGGCAGAGGAAATAATAACCCTTTCTACTCA
>NC_069005.1:29718516-29719229 GCF_001194135.2 Octopus bimaculoides
AGGATGAAAGCAAATTCAACCTCAACGGAATTTGAACTCAGAATGTAAAGACAGACTAAATGCCGCTAAGCAGTTTACCCAGCACGCTAATGGTTCTGCCAGCTCGCCACCTTGTTCATATATATTTGATATCATTAGTCGGTTTAGTCGATACCAAAACGGATCTAAAAGCTCAGTGATGATGACGCTGACAAGGATAATGACACAGAAGGAAGAGGATTGGCATTTAATTTCATAATCAAGACTCAAATTATCTATATTTTTAATTAAGTCTCATTGGTCTATATTTGTTGTAGTTGTTGTTATTGTTTAACCTCAATTTCTGTCTGCCAAACACGAAGACCCAACAATATCCAGATACTGTTTGTCTAACTGTCGAATGCATGCATGTATGCACACATGCATGCATAGATGTTGATTGCCTCATCTTGTTAGATAATAGCCAACTCGCATAAATGATCAGTGAGACATTTGTAATTCACTGGATTCAAGTGACAAAAACTTGTACGACACTTTCGTCATTCTTTCTCGTTACCATACTATAAGCTCCAGTGAAAAACATTGCGAAATGAGATTGGAATAGTAATTTTTACTCCATTTTATGACCTAAGTGGAATTTGAACTCAGAACATAAAAACAGGCAAAACAGAGCTAAGCATAATGTCTGGCATGCCAATGATTCTGCAAGGCTACCTCATATATATATATATATA
>NC_069005.1:29719513-29723412 GCF_001194135.2 Octopus bimaculoides
ATATGCATATATGTACATCAGTGTATGTGTTCCAGTGTGAGAAACAGTTCTATATTTACAGCACAATTAAAGCCATTTGAAATATCATTATCTTTACATTCTCATAAAAGCCAATTATACAGGCTACCAGGGACAAAAAAAAAACCATCAAAAGGTTTCTCTCTCTGAAGTGCATCCCACGGTCACTCTTTATTAAAATATAAACTTAACAGTTCTCGCAACACTGAATAACTAAGACAATGACATGACTAAAAGGAAAAATAACTATATTAATTACTAATCTGTACTTGTTTGGTGGGTGAGTGACTGACCTGATCTGGTGGAATTGTGTCGGCAATCAGGTCGGCAATGGATAACAAGGCTGCCAAGGACTCTTGGCACTTTAGAGCAGTCATTCTCAGTCATTTTTTTTTTTTTACTTAGGGACCCCTTTATTTACTATTTTATACTGGTGGATCCTTAAAAATATTTAAAAACTAATTCTATGGATACTTCTTTCAAAATACCCATTTTGTTATTCACTCGTTCACATGTTGAACTATGTAAAAATGTTAGGAAAAAAAAAAACCTGACTGTTTCATGCAATACATCAAGGCTTTTCGGAGACCCTTAAAATACTGGTATGGATCCCTAATTCACAATTTTGCTAGCATGGACTTTCAAAAATCTTCTATGGACCCCCACCTGGGGTCATATGCCCCCTGGTTCAGAACCACTGCTTTAGAACTTGCGATTCCATTACAAAATGGAACGAAAAGTTTTGGCTTTAATATATACAGATAAAACCAGGGCTGTGGAGTCAGACTCGTGAAGCCAGAGTCGGAGTTGGAAACAACTGACTCCCAATATCTTTATTCTTTAATATAAACCAGTTATAAGATATAGGCCGACTCAAAGTACAAGCGTATGCATATGCTTTATAGGATGTGTAGACCGCAATCACTTAGTTACATAAAGAGGAGTCAGAGTCAGAGGTGCCAACAGGAGAGGAGTCGGAGTCAAAGATTCTTGTTTTGACTCCACAGCCCTGGATAAAACATTGATTTTCTCAAATCTTGAATTCTAATTTCGCTTTATCTAGTACTACTACTACCACCACCTACAACAACAACAACAACAACACTTATATCCCCATCACAACTGCTACTACTACTACGATCGTCACCACCACCACCGTCACCACCACTACCACCACAACCATTTATAACTGCTACAACAACAACAACTACAGCTAGATATTTACAGAAAACTTAAGATCACCGGGTCATTTCACCATCCAAGGATGTAAATAATTGATGATTATATATATATGTGTATATGTGTGTGTGTGTGTGTGTGTGTGTGTGTATGTGCATACATACATATTTTAACATACATGTATGTGCATGTGTGTGAGTGTGTGTGTGCGCACACACAGACATATATATGTATACACGGGCATGACTGTGTAGTAAGAAGCCTGCTTCCCAATCACATGGTTCTGGGTTCAGTCCCACTGCATGGCACCTTCGGCAAGTGCCTTGGGTTGACCAAGCCTTGTGAGTGGATTTGGTAGATGGGAACTGAAAGAAGTCTATCGTATGTGTGTGTGTCTATACACGTGTGTGTGGATATATGTGTATGCATGTTGTATGTGTGTATATATGTGTGTGTGTGTGTGTGTGTGTGTGTGTGTGTGTGTGTGCATGTGTGTGTGTATATATATATATATATGTATGTATGTAGGTATGTATGTATGTATGTACATATATATGTATGTATATATATGTATGTGTGTGTGTGTGTGTGTGTGTGTGTGTGTGTGTGTGTGTGTGTGTGTAAAATATTTTCCAGTATTTTCAACACTTATGCATACCTCACACACGAATATAACATCTACATAGGGATTTGGAATACTGAAACAATCCGATGTGCTTAAGGAAGACAGCTTTTAACCCTACCTTTTATCACACATCCTGTGACCTCTTCAGCAACTCTCCATCCCATGTGTATCCTCCTGTCCTGTTTAGTTCCTTCTGTCTTTTTGCGGTGTGTATCTTTATCTGTCCAGATAGGATACACAGGAGGATACACATAGGATGGAGAGTTGCTGAAGAGGTCACAGGATGTGTGATAAAAGATTTCCAGACAAAGGACACTAAAACATAAACAATAGGAGCACTCAGAAAGCGCAAACCTCCGCCAATGCAACACTGATGTCCTCTCAACGATTAGCCAGAGATGATTTCTAAAATGAGAATATCTGAAATAAACTCGACTGCTCTCACAAACGAGAATACTAAAAATGAACCCGACCACTCTCAAAAATTAAGTAAAAAAAACAGGAAAAATAATGCAGAATCCTTGTCCAGTATCAGGTCAATCCCAAAATCAGTTTGTGCTGGTCACGAAGCCAAACATCCCCGGAAGTTTCATCCGAATCCATCCAGTGGTTCTCGAGATATCTTGTCCACAAACAAACAAACATGACTGAAAACAACACCTCTGCCTTCATTAAAGCTGAGCTAATAAATAAAACTGAAGTGAAGGACAAGTATATGGAGTATGTGTTCATTTGGTAAGACTTGAACCAGACTTGAACCCAGTGTGGCTCTCCAGCCTGCCAGTTCCAGTCAAACCGTTTAACCCATGCTAGCATGGAGGGCTGAGTGATGATGATGATGATGATGTACACACACACACATATATATATATATATATATATATATATATATGAAGGCACGTGGCTTAATGGGGATGATATTCAGCTCACAGTCATGAAGTGGATTTGGTAGACGGAAACTATAAGAAGCCCATCGTATATATATATATGTATGTATGTGTGTGTGTGTGTCAGTGTTTGTCCCCCCACCATTGCTTGACAACCGATGTTGGTGTGTTCGCGTCCCCGTAACCTAGTGGTTCAGGCAAAAGAGACTGATAGAATAAGCACTAGGCTTACAAAGAATAAGTCCTGGGGTTGATTTGTTCGACTAAAGGCGGTGCTCCAGCATGGCCGCAGCCAAATGTCTGAAACAAGTAAAAGAATAAAAGAATATATGCAGAAATGCACACACATTAACTGATTACTCTGTTTTGACCAATAACAGAGAGGTCAACTATAGTACAATGGTCTTGATGAAACCAAACTTGTCCCTCCCTCCGGCCATTCTGTCCCCCTCCACCCATACCCGCACATCGTGGACAATTGCCAAGAAAGAGATAGGCAGACAAAATGCAAACCCTCGAAGTATGTCATCTCCAGGAAATCACCAATCAGACAATCGACAGAACTCGAAGCCTGATTGAAAATGTAATTTGAAAATCGTTAATTGATTCTTTGATGAATGGAAAACTCTTTTACTTTCTCTCTCTCTCATCAAACTAATTTAATATAATTACACACACACACATGCATGCACGCACAGGTACCCATATATATTGACACAAATATATATCATACATACAAATAAACACACACACACACACACACACACACATACACATGTACCATACATACACATACATGCTTTTACATGCATATGCAAATACATGTACATGGACACACACAAATATGTACCACTGTACTATACATACACACACATCCATATCATCACACACACACACACACACACATTTGAACACGTATAGAAGCATAGATACATATACATTCACAAGCACACATGAACAACTTAATATATATATATATATCATCATCATCATCATCATCGTTTAACGTCCGCTTTCCATGCTAGCATGGGTTGGACGATTTGACTGAGGACTGGTGAAACCGGATGGCAACACCAGGCTCCAGTCTGATTTGGCAGAGTTTCTACAGCTGGATGCCCTTCCTAACGCCAACCACTCAGAGAGTGTAGTGGGTGCTTTTACGTTTCACCCGCACGAAAACGGCCACGCTC
>NC_069005.1:29724491-29725591 GCF_001194135.2 Octopus bimaculoides
CACCACCACCACCACCACCACCACCATCATAACAATAACCAGCTGGACCACAAAAAAAGATGTACCTCAGCCACCATCACTACCATCATCATCAGTATCACTAACAGCAGGACCACCACCACCTGTACCACCACCTTCATCATCAATGACCACCACTGCCACTACCACCACCACTAGCTGTTCCACCACCATCACATCATTATCATCATCACTACCACTACAATCATCATCCACCACCACAATCATTACCTTCAGCTATAATCATCATCATCACCAACACCATGATCACCACCACCACCACCACCACCACCACCACCATCAACTATCACAATCACTATCATCATCATCATCATCATCCTCATCTTCGACATCATCAGAAGCAATATCACTCCTCTTTCAAAAATGTCAATGTTACAGTCATGGGTGGATTGACCAGAATTGGTATTTACTTATGGTCTGCGTTTATGATCTGTGTTCAAATCCCACAAGAGTCAACTTCGTTGTTTTCCTTGTGTGATCCACTTGGGGTTTGATGAAATGAAATACCAGTCAAGCGCAGTAGGGGTGGGCATGGCATCAATTTAGCTGATTACACTCCTCCCTCCACTGCACACAAAGCTGTGGCTTTTGCGCTAATACTGGTAATCATCATTGCAAACCATCATCATCAACATCATTACAATCATTAATCTCATCATCATCATGCATTACATTATCTCTCCCTGTCCCCAATATATATATATATATATATATATATATATATACATACATATATATATACATATATATATATAACGATCCTCCATGTTTATTTTCATTCTGTTTCCTTGTTTGTCTCCAATGTCCTGTTTTTGTTCCCAACTTTGACCCTTCATTAGTCCATATGCGTATATATATATATATATATATATATATATATTAAACCACAGTTTTACCTTTTAAATTACCTACTACCATACACCTTATAACAAGGACCATATATACTGAGGTAATACCAGGAGTGCCTTTGGATACATCTATCCCTTAGATGGTTACATTACCTTCAACTTATATTTTACACTACATATATATATATATATATATATATATATATATATATA
>NC_069005.1:29726307-29729393 GCF_001194135.2 Octopus bimaculoides
GAGGGTGGTGGTGGTGGTGGTGGTGGTGGTGGCGGCGGTGATGACAGGTGTTGAGAGGATAAGAAGAGGCGACGAAAATCTATGAATAGAACCAGCATAATCATCATGGGTCGTGCTGTCTCCTCCTCACTTCCCTACTCGTGTAACAAACCCCCCCATAACCGCTTGTCATGTGCGTGACATATTTATACATGACAGGCACTTTTACATGCACGCACGCATGCACACACACACATGCACATTCTTTTATTCTTTTACTTGTTTCGCTCGTTCGACTGCGGCCATGCTGGAGCACCATCTTAAAGGGGGGGGAGTCAAACAAATCGACCCGCATGACTTATTTCTTCAGTCTAGTACTTATTCTATCAGTCTCTTTTGCTGAACTGCTAAGTTACGGGGACGTAAACACACCAACACCAGTTGTCGAGCAGAGAAGGATGGATGTGCTGGCAATGAGTGATCGAGAGGACAAGAATAACCCCCAGATAAGTCTGCCATGGGGTTAAGCTCCCTCGCTCCATTCCCACACCCCACTGAATATTACTGGTACACGTTTTCAACCAGACAGACCAAAGTAACATGGAGTGAAGTGTTCTGCCCAAGGAAGTGACACACTGCTTGGTACGAGAATCAGACAAAACGATCTTAAGAACATGAAGTCAACATCCTGAACACAGGACCACACGACCATACTTAACATAGTAGGCATTAGTGCGGTTTTGGGACACAATGCATTGTCCTTTGTTGTAGCAGATGTCACAATTCCACCAGAACTATCAACGCCGCCATCATCGCCACCACTGCCAATAACACCAACGCCACCACCACCACCACTGTTGCTTCTGCAGATGCTGCTACCACCACTATTGTTACCACTACTACTGCTACTACCACCTACATCACCACCAACAACAACACCATCAGTGCTGCTGCCTCCACCACAACCAATGCCACTGTCACCATAATCACCACCACCACCACCACTACTGCAGCTACCATTACTGTCACCACTATTTCTGCCACAACTACCACTACCACTATCACCATAATCACCAGTACCCCACCACCACCACCAACACCACCCTCACCATTATCGCCACCACCACCACCACAACCATCATTGCTACCACCACCATCACTATAATCACTACTACCCCCACCCCCACCACCACTATCACCACTACTACCACCATAATTGCCACCACCACCACCACCACCATCACAACTATTAACACCACCACATGTATAAAACAAAAGTTAATTCATGATGATGATGCACATTGTTGTCTGCATATGATAGGAGTGTCAGGAAATTGAAGTTGACAAAAAAATAAATAAAATAATAATAATAATAATAATAATAAATAAAACAACAAAGCTCAAGAGCTTTTTGAATCATGCCATTGTGGTTTCACAGCTGAATACAAGAGTTCCAGTATGAGAGTCCACCAATATAGAATGGCCAAAAAAAGAATAGAGACAGGGAGACAGTTGCATTGATGTTAAGCTTATTCTAAACAAAATTGTGATGTCATTTATAGATCAAGACGAAAGATTCAGTGACATGGATTTTAGAATGGATGAAAGATGAATCCGCCATCACCATCATCATGACTATTACCATCGTCATCGTCGTCATCGTCCATACCCCAGCTGTAAAAACCCTGCCAAAACTGACCTCGCCTATGCTGGTGCCATGTAAAAAGCACTCAGTCCACTCCGGGGTGTGGTCGGTGTTAGGAAGGGCATCCAGCCATAAAAAACCCTGCCAAAACAGACACAGTAGCCTGGGGTACTCTTCTAACTGACTGGCTCCTGTCAACCGTCCAACCCATGCATGGATGGAAGATGGACGTTTAATGATGATGATGATGATGATGATACATGTGTTCAACCCATGCTAGCAAGAAAAACGGATGTTGGAGTAGGATGATGATGACATATAAAGGAGCACTCCATCAGTTACGACGACGAGGGTCCCAGCTGATACGATCAACGGAACAGCTTGCACATGATATTAACGTGCAAGTGACTGAGCAATCCACAGACACGTGTACCCCTAACGTAGTTCTCAGGGAGACTCAGCGTGACAAGGCCAGCCCTTTGAAATACAGGTACTACTCATTTTTGCCAGCTGAGTCGACTGGAGAAACCTGAAATAAAGTGTCTTGCTCAAGGACACATGTCACCGGGAATTGAACTCACGACTTTCCGAATGCCCTAACCACTAAGCCACATGCCTTCACAATATATGATGACATATATACGTTATCTGTATGTTTGTTTATGTATCTATGGGTTTAAGAGGCCTTTGTTGGTGTCCAGAGGCCTTTGTAAATAAATGAATAAAAGATTAGTTGTCCATAAAATCAAACACTTTCTGTCACTTGAATATTTATATTTTTGCCCTCAACCCACTTTCATTTCATTTATGCAAATCACCAACATCATAAATGCATTCTACACTTGTTTTTGCATATGTCTAAGTTTCTCATTCTACTGGAGACCAAATGTGGCAGCTGCATGGGTTACACACACACACACACACATACGATTTGCCATGCTGGACCACTGAAATCTACAAGCTTATTTCATTCTCTCTCTGTTCTGTTTTTATGTCCTCTTATTCCTTTCTGTTGAAGAGCATAGGCACGAAACGTAAAAGACCTTTACATTTTTCCCAACTTAGGGTGTTGGGCTCATGATTGTAAGGTTGTGGGTTCAATTCCTGGACCAGGCATTGTGTTGTGTTCTTGAGCAAAACACTTCATTTCATGTTGCTCCAGCCCACTCAGCTGGCAAAAATGAGTAACGCTGCGATAGACTGGCGTCCTGTCCAGGTGGCGAATATATTTGTCATGCAATCCAGGAAACTGGCCCTTATGAATCTGGCCTGAATCAAGAAGATGAGGCAACTTTACTTGTTGAATGCTCACTAACAACAAATACATAAGCAGCAATTTGAAACGATGAGGGGAAATAAACTTTAGATAGACTGGATGGCCTGGGGGGGGGGGCCTGAAGCACAATAGAAGTACTCTCTCTCTATATATATATATATATATGTGTGTGTGTGTGTGTGTGTG
>NC_069005.1:29729675-29731725 GCF_001194135.2 Octopus bimaculoides
TATATATATATATATATGTGTGTGTGTGTGTGTGTGTGTGTGTGTGTATTAGTTGAAATTTATAGAAAAACAAAAGATGAAGACAGATGTATGAACAAGCAAGTGTATTAGTTTGACAATTGGGAAAATGAAAAAGACTTTTACATTTTGAGCGTAGACTCTTCAACAAAAAGGAATTAGAGAAAATAAACAGAGACATATATATATATATACATGCATACATAGATATAGTGTGTGTGTGTGGGGGGGGGGGTGTTCTTTGCTGTCACTACTCTGAATTTCCAACCTTGGAGTAAGAGAAAGAGAGATCATTAATATTTGGCAAACAACACTAGGAAGTAATAAATCTTGTATTATGTCACCATATTTTAGTAATTGTGTTGACACACAGACATCAATCATCTGATACAAAAAACCACACTTCTGTATTGGGTGACAGTAAAAGAGTTAGTCAGACATTATTTTTAGAACCGGAGATTATGGCATCGGATAGCAATAAGACTATATGCTATCTGATTCTCACCTAAATTTTCCTTAATTGTCTCTTCAATTGCCTTGTTTGTGGGTTCTGTAAGTTATGTTTTGAAACGAGACAGTCCACTATTTGGAGCTTTTTTTGTTTTTTAATGGTGTTTAATTCAAAGAATACAACAAAGCGTCAATAGCAAAGTTAAGCAAATTGGTTTGGTAGAGTGTGTTAGAGCATCAAATAAATTGTTTTGCAGTATTTATTCTGAATCTCTAAGTGCTGAGGGTTAGGGTTATCATCATCATCATCATCATCATTTAAACGTCCGCTTTCCATGCTAGCATGGGTTGGACGATTTGACTGAGGACTGGTGAACCAGATGGCTGCACCAGGCTCCAATCTGCTTTGGCAGAGTTTCTACAGCCGGATGCCCTTCCTGGATGCCTGTGTTTAGTTCCAACTGTCACCACTTAACAACTTATGTCTCCATAACTTAGTGATGGAACAATAGAAAATGATGGAATAAATACCAAGCTAAATGATAATAAAAAAAAGTCCCCGGGATGATTTGTACAACTAAAACCCTCCGAGGTGGTGCTCCAGCATGGCTGCAGTCCAGTGACTGAAATCAGTACAAGATAAAAGATGAAATATATATGGACCCTCTCATAGAATGAATGTTCCAATCATTTCCTCAACACAACTATATAATCATTGAATTATAATGTAAGTGGCCGAGTATTCCACATAGACGTCATCCTATGGTAGGGCTAGGTACAGTCTGAATTGCTACACAATCTTCTGTCAACCCAATTTCATTCACAACACTTTAATCAATACACTACAGTTGTAGAAGACATATGGTGTAGTATGCCAAAGAGGAAGATCAAACTCAGAACTTCGAGTCTGAAATGAACCTCTGTAATTATCTGACCACGAAACTATTCTTTAAAGTAGTGGTCTGCAACTTTTTCACCACAGACTCGTGTTGTGCAAAACAATTTTTCTAAGGACCAAGGGATCACACACATAACACAATAAAGTGAGCTGGTGACACGCAAAAGGCAGCTGTGCCAGTAACGCGGAGAGGACACCCAGGGCACTCTGTGAAGTGGTTGGCATCAGGAAAGGCATCCAGCTGTAGAAACCAAGCCAAAGCAGACGACTGGAGCTTCGTGCAGCACTCCAGCTTACGAGCTCTGATGAAACCGTCTTACCCATGCTAGCGCGAAAAACGGACGTCAAATGATGATGATGATGACAAGTTTAGGGGGATAAAAAAAAAATTAAAAAAATATTCAAGGGAAGTAACTGAACGTCTTACCAGTATTCTCCGTACATCTGTTTATAAATAAATCACACACGTGGTTTGATTGACGTTAGGGTTAGGGTGTGATTTATTTATAAACAGCTAGAAGAAAACGGATAATACTGGTAAGTCGTTCAGTTATTTCCCTTGAATATTTTTTTTATGCCCCTAAACTTGAAGATTACCATATATAGAATATATATATATATATACATACAATGTTAAATGTTATAACATATATATAATGCAAATACACCCAGCAAATTCCGATG
>NC_069005.1:29734626-29735199 GCF_001194135.2 Octopus bimaculoides
ATATATATATATATATATATATATATATATATATATATATATATATATACATGTATATTTATTTATATGATATACACACATACAGAGACACACACACATATGTATATAGAGGGTTGGATATCTAGACACAAACATATATACACACATTTATGTATGTACATAAATAAATGTATATGTATATATACCTACATACATGCTCCACAAAGTTTTCTAATCTATCTCTCTCTCTCTCTGTTTATTTTCTCTTATTCCTTTCTGCTGAAGAGTGGAGGCTTGATGCATAAAAGACTTCTTCACTTTGCCCAGGTGTCAAACTAATACACCTGCTTTTTGTTCACACACCTGTCTTCGTCTTTTGCTTTACTATAAAGTTCAACTATATACATTCAAGTGTGTGTGTGTGTGTGTGTGAAATGTTGAGTTCTGTTTCATCCTTTACTTTGGAGGATTCCAATTGTGAATTTCTAACAAAAATTCTTCATATTTCGTTGTTAGCTTACAAGCATATACATACATACATCCATACATATATAAATACATCCATACATATATATATATATATATATATATATA
>NC_069005.1:29735289-29737842 GCF_001194135.2 Octopus bimaculoides
CACACATACATATGTATATATATGTTTTCGAGCGAGATCGTTGCCAGTGCCCCTGGACTGGCTCTTGTGCGGGTGGCACGTAAAATTCACCATTTTGAGCGTGGCCGATGCCAGTACCGCCTGACTGGCCTTCGTGCGGGTGACACGTAAAAGCACCCACTACACTCTCAGAGTGGTTGGCGTTAGGAAGGGCATCCAGCTGTAGAAACTCTGCCAGATCAGATTGGAGCCTGGTGTTGCCATCCGGTTTCACCAGTCCTCAGTCAAATCGTCCAACCCATGCTAGCATGGAAAGCGGACGTTAAACGACGACGACGATGATGATGATGATATATATATCATCATTGTCATCATCATTGTCGGTGCTACAAGTAACAGCTGACAGTATGAAATGGGAGGAAAGTTCAGTGCAATCAATTTGAACCATTGAAGGTGGTGCCCCAGCGTGGCCACAGTCCAATGATTGAAACCAGTAAGAGAATAAAGAAAATGATTAAGATTACACAGAGCTAACAATAACACCAGCAACAATAGTATTTTTTTTTTATCAGGCAACAGTTAAATAGGTGAAACATGTGAGTACAAAGTCCTCCATAGATGTATCATGAAGAGGATGAGGTCAGTAGGGGAAAGGAACCTGTATAATCTTTGTTATTGTAGCACAAGAACATGTAAACAAAGATAGGCAGAGGAGGGGGGAAAGACATATATATATATATATATATATATATATATATATATATATATATATATATAGAGAGAGAGAGAGAGAGAGAGAGAGAGAGAGAGAGAGAGAGAGCGCGGAAGTGATATATATACATAGGTAGAGAGAAAGGGGAAGAGAGGCATAGATAGATAAATAGACAGAGAGAGAGGGAGCGAGAGTAACATACATAGACAGTTAGATAAATAGAGAGAGAGAAGTGAGATATGTACATAGGTAGAGAGAAAGAGAGGGAGACATAGATAGATAAATAAACAGAGAGAGGGAGAGGGTGACATACATAGACAGTTAGATAAATAGAGAGAGAAGAAATGAGATACGTACACAGGTAGAGAGAGAGGGGGGGCATAGATAGATAAATAGACAGAGAGAGAGGGGGAGAGTAATGTACATAGATAGTTAGATAAATAGAGAGAGGGATAAATGGAAAGAGGAAGTGAGATACATACACAGGTAGAGAGAAAAGGGAAAGAGACATAGATAGATAAATAGACAGAGAGAGAGGGGAAGAGTGACCTACATAGACAGTTAGATAAATAGAGAGAGAGAAGTGAGATACATACACACAGGTAGAGAGAGAGAGGGGGAAATAGATAGATAAATAAACAGAGAGAGGGGGAGAGTGACGTACATAGACAGTTAGATAAATAGAGACAGAGAGGAAGTGAGATACATACACAGGCAGAGAGAGAAGGAGACAGAGACATAGATAGAATGATAGATAAACAGAGAGAGAGAAGGGGAGGGTGACATACATAGTTAGAAAGAGAAAGAGAAAGAGAGAGAATTTGAACTCAGAGCGTTAAGACAGATAAAACACTGCTAAGGATTTCGCTCGGTGTGCTAACATTTCTGCTATCTCGCCGTCTTAGTACCCCTGTAATATCCTCACAGAGAATGCCTTGACTTTTGCTACCCATTTTGCAGTCAACGCTGTTCTTCAGATATTTGGTAAACCTCTCCCAAATCTATCCCCTTGGATAGATTTGTGTCTCTGGGTCGCTCAGCCATTTGGACATTAATTTCACGAGAAGACGGCGAGCTGGCAGAATCGCTAGCACGCCGGGCGAAATGCTTAGCAGTCTGCCCTTACGTTCTGAGTTCAAATTTCACCGAGATCAACTTTGCCTTTCAACCTTTCAGGATCGATTAAAATAAGTACCAGTTACGCACTGGATCGATGCAATCGACTTAATCCCTTTGTCTGTCCCCTCTATGTTTAGCCCCCTGTGGGCAATAAAGAAATAAATTTCACGAGTAACTTGTTCTGATGATTGTATCAACTGGAACCCTCATCGTCATAACCAGTTAGTGATGTTGGTGGCATTGGTGGTAAGCAGTAGTAGCAGAATGGAATTGGTGTTGGTGGTGACAAGGGAATTTCTGAGAAATTTAACCATCATTTTCAAAGCATTAAATTTGTGTGGGTAGATGGGTAGGGGAAAGGTAGTTGTGGTGGCTGAATCTCTCGGAGGACTACGTTAAGGGTACACATGTCTGTGGAGTGCTCAGCCACATAGACATTAGTTTCACGAGCAAGCTGTTCCATTGATCGGATCAACTGGAACCCTTGTCGTCGTAACTGACCGAGGGCCAGCTGTATACATTCTTATACGGTAACGAAGGGGTTAAACAACAGCCATTTATCACAATTGTTATCACAGCTGCTACCATCATACGTCTGTAAAACCACCACCACTACACTACAACCACCACTACCGCCACCACCACCACCACCACCGTCATCATAATCATCATCATAGTCACCATTACTATCACCAGCGTCCTCATGACTATCATCATCATCCCCCAACCACAGCACCACAATC
>NC_069005.1:29738336-29739793 GCF_001194135.2 Octopus bimaculoides
ATCATCATCACTATCACCCCCACCACCATCACCATCTATTATCATCGTCACTACCACCACCACCACCATATCACCATCGCCACTACCGTATTCCCAACTCTGTTACCCTTAATACACACACAGTCACCACCACCACCACCACCACCACCACCAATACCACCACCACCACCACCAATACCATACCTAAGTGTTTCTTACATATTATCCCAGTGATTAGCTTTTCATTACCTAGAATTGATCTGTTTCGGTTTACAATGACAGGAGACACAAGTGAAGGATTAACAGATTTTTTAAACGAGAGACTGAACGAGGGATTAAGTTACTCACCCACTCTCCCCCTCTCCCCACCTCTCTCTCTCACACACACACATCTGACTGTTAATCTCATCTTCCCTGTCATATACATATATACATGCATACACACACACACACACACACAAATATATATACACGCACATATACATATATATACATATGCATATATACGTACATATGTGTGTATATACATATATATATATATACACACACACATCCATATATATGTACATATGTATGTGTATACCTATATATATATATACACACACATGCATATATATATATATATACAAACACACACAGACGTATGTATATAATATATATACGTACACACATATATACAATTACAGGTGAGATGCAATTACAGGTGAGATGTCACATATCTCTTATATAATTTAATTAAACCTACATTCTAAGCTAACAGTAATGAAAAAGTAATGGTGGTGGTGGTGGTGGTGGAGTAGGTGTTGGTGTTTCACTTGGTTGAGGTTGGAGGGGTGGGTTGAGACTATGAGCTGGGATGAAACTGGGGGGGGGAGGACAAAGATATTAATAGAGGATGGTGGAGGAAGCGGTAATCGTGGAGGGGAGGCATCGCCAAACGTGATAATGATGGAGACAGTATATGTGTGTATGTTTTGTCAAGCGATGATGGGGGGAGGGCAAACACAGACACACAAACACAAATACATATATATACATATATACGACGGAGTTCTCTCAGTTTCCGTCTACCAGATCCACTCACAAGGCTTCGGTCGGCCCAAGGCTTTTGTAGAAGACACTTGCCCAGGGTGTCACGGAGTGGGACTGAACCCAGAACCATGTGGTTGGGAAGCAAGCTTCTTACCACACAGCCACGCCTGCGCCTATATCATGACCTTCTTTGAATGTTTAGGGAGTGGTTGCCAGTCGACTAGATCGACGCCAGTACGCAACTGGTACTTAATTTATCGAAGCAGAAAAGCTGAAAGGCAAAAGTCGATCTCGGCAGAATTTGAACTCAGAACATAAAGACAGGTGAAATACAGGTAAACATTTTGCCCGGTGCGCTAACGTTTCTGCCAGCTCGCCGCCTTGACTTCCTTTCAGTTTCTGTCTACCAAATCCACTCGCAAAGCTTTTGTCGACCCGAGGCCTAT
>NC_069005.1:29740499-29741188 GCF_001194135.2 Octopus bimaculoides
CACACACACACACACACACACGCGCGCGCCAGAAAAAAAAAACCCGCCAGTCCAGATGTGTAAGAGATTCTTAACGAAACACTAACTCTTTCTTTTATTGGTCCACATTAAAGAAACTTGACTGCAATGACGTAATTTAAGGATAACTTATTAATTATACACACACACACACACACACACACACACACACACACACGCACGCACGAACAATCGCAGGGTGCATACGTACATGCATAGATACATGCACGCATGCACACAGATGCAGACGCATATACGCAAATAGTGCACAGACACGTAACACATACGAGCATACACGCACATACACACATACACCCGCAATAATACGCAGTTACACATATAAACACTTTTATGGGCGTAAAAGTTTAATTTTCCGAATTAACAAAACATATCTAGTGCCAAAAATAACACACACACACACACACATACATACATACACACGATCGTTCACACTCTCACAAACAGATACATATACATCGTAGCATAAACAAAACAAAAAAAACTTTCACACACACACACATACAAACTGCCCTAACTTCCGCGAATCCCAACACAAAAACGTACACGACGTAAATAAATAAAAGAAAAAG
This sequence comes from Octopus bimaculoides, assembly GCF_001194135.2. Taxonomy (NCBI): domain Eukaryota; kingdom Metazoa; phylum Mollusca; class Cephalopoda; order Octopoda; family Octopodidae; genus Octopus; species Octopus bimaculoides. The sequence continues at coordinate 29,741,108 of NC_069005.1, forward strand.
CACTTTTCATGCACACACACGTATACGTACACTTTCATATACACACACGTAAAATTATTCTTGCTCTTACAAACATAGCGC
>NC_069005.1:29741226-29743929 GCF_001194135.2 Octopus bimaculoides
CCCCCCCGAAAAAAACCACATTCTGACACACACACTCGCGCGCGCGCATATAAAAGCAACCACACTCATTCTCACAAATACACACACAAACTAACACACACACTCTCTCTCTTTTTCTTTGTTAACCTTTCTAATATTGTTTTCTGCTTTTTGGGTGTGAGTTTGTGTAGATCAGTCCATATCTACTTCTCATGCAAAAAAAATGGGTTCGAAAGGTCAGTAAATATTTAAATATTTTTGCATATACAAAGAGGCACAGGCGTAGCCGTGGGGTAAGAAGCTTGCTTCCCAACGACATAGTGTCGGGTTCAGTTCCACTACATGGCACCTTGGTGAAATATCTCCTACTAGAGTCTTGGACCGACTAAAGCTTTGCGAGTGGATTTGGTAGAAAGGAAACTGAAAGAAGCCCATCATATATGCACAGGGTGCGATGGGTAAATTGTCGCCATTTTATATTTTTAATTTCATGCATGTGCATTGTTCATTTTCCATTTTGTCGACTGCACAGTATGGTAGGGTCAGTTGGGCACTGTCTGCGACAAAAACAGCACCATGACGCAATTCACTCTGCCAGAAATTTGGAAATGACATGTAGTACTGCTTAGCATTCATGCCGGAAGCGCCTATATGAACACTTCAGAGTGTTTGGGTGTCATCTGAAGTCAGTGCAATCTGAGAACATGTATGGAGAGTCATAAAAAAAATCAAATATTCAATCAACATCATAGTGTTTGGAGTGATCACTAGTAATGGCAACATTATGCCTCCATTCATCTTCCCACACGGCCTCAGACTCAACACAGAGGTCTACATCAAGTGCATGGAGGAGGTAGTGCTGCTCTGGGTGAAGAGGGTTGCTGCTGGAAGACCCTATGTCTGGCAACAGGACTCTGCACCATGCCGCAATTTCTGCGACCACATCATCCCTAACATCTGGCTACCTAACTGCCCAGACTGCAACCCACCTTAATTATTATGTGTGGGGTGCAGTTACGCGAGAGACCAACAAAACTCCTTGTAACACCAAAGACGAACTGAGGGCAAGGGTTATGGCAGCATTCACCAACTTAAACCGGGAGACTGTCCAGAAGAATTGCAGAAGTTTCCGAAATCGTCTGGAGGCCATGGTTGAAGCCAATGGCAATTTTATTGAATAAATTTGCTCTTTAGTATTTCAAGATATTTTCATGTAATTTTGTAAAATATATCTATTAAAATGTCATGATTAAGCTGGTGGAAAGTGTTAATTTAGATCACTGAGACCATCCCTAGATCTATGATATAAACTTCATGCTTTAAAAGGATCTGAAGTAAAACCCTAACAAAAGGGTTAAATAATCGACATTAAAGCCTTATCAAAATTTCATGTTAACTCGTCATCCAAATAACAGCTTAATGAAGACAAACTTATTTTATCAAATTCTTTTTTATTATATTGTTATATTTGGGGATGGTCATATTTTTTGCCAATTAACCACACACACACACTATATATTTGATCTTCACTTCAGCTTTATAATTATTCCTATTTTAGTGTCCTTTTGAAAATAGTGGAGAATTTAGAAAAATAATTTTGTCGTTATAAAGCTGGTGGAAGGTTTTAATTTAGATCACTTTAAAACAAGGAAGTTTGTGTCATTGGACAAGGACTGGTTTTAGGTGGGTTGGCATGAAGAGGGCTAACCCTTTTGTTACCATATTCCTGTTGAAACACATTGTCTTTGTTTCAGTTAATTTTGAGGACTAAACAGAACAGGAAGTGACACATGGGATGGAGAGTCACTGAAGAGGTCACTGAGGAGGTCACAGGACGTGTGACGAAAGATTTTAGACAAAGTTGGACTGCCTTCGATCATCATTTCTTCCTGACCATGGCTGACCCATGGGGCTGAACAACAACAAAACCAGTAGGAATATAACAGGTAAGACAAAAAAAATACTTACATGCTTAGAAAAAAGAGAATAACACTAAATATAATTGCAATGAAATCCATATTAACGAACTCCAATAACGAGACAAGGACATTTGCGATACAAATTTATGCTGTTGTGGTTGCTGTTTGTTCTATCTTGTCTGTCCCCCCTGTTTTGACAATGATCGTTATCGATAACTGAATGGGAACAATTAAAAAGTGAATGTAATCTTTGCTTGAATAAAAGAAAAATGATTGGTTAATCCAGTACAACACAATAGAAAGAGAGAGAGAGAGAGAGAGAGAGAGAGAGAGAGAGAGAGAGATTTAGGGTAACTTTAATCTTGACTCATCAGACTTCATGTGCACAAATTTATATACACAGATACATATATATATATATATATATATATGTATGTATGTATGCATACACACATACATACACACACTTAGGCATATACATACATATACACATATATATACGTACACACACTAATACATATACACATACAAACACACACATACATATACATACACACACTTATACATACATATATATACATACATATACACATACACACAGTTTCCGTCTACCAAATCCACTCACAAGGCTTTGGTCAGCCCGAGGCTATAGTAGAAGACACTTGCCCAAGGTGCCATGCAGTGGGACTGAACCTGGGACCATGTGGTTGGTAAGCAAGCTACTTACCACACAGCCACTCCTTAATTTTTTTATTAATAAATAATAATTTATTAATTATCTCTTTATGTTCTTATCTTATATATA
>NC_069005.1:29744631-29745702 GCF_001194135.2 Octopus bimaculoides
TATATATATATCAGCTGTAGAAACTCTGCCAAATCAGACTGGAGCCTGGTGTTGCCATCCGGTTTCACCAGTCCTCAGTCAAATCGTCCAACCCATGCTAGCATGGAAAGCGGACGTTAAACGATGATGATGATGATGATGATATGACTGTGTAAGTGTGTTAAAGGGGTATTTTCATTTACCTGGTTAAATTTGCAATACACACCGTATTCAGTTTATTTATTTATTTTAGTTATCTGCTAATCAAAATGACAGTTGTATAACTGGTAGCACTGGGCTGGTAGGGCGAACCTAATTCACCTGAATGAAGACACCTGATAGGTAAAGCCGACCTTGCTCACCTGAAAACTCTGGGGTATTTCTGTTCAGTTGCATGCCATTGTGGTTTGTAATGTCTCCAACAATTTAAGAAAATAATTAGTAAACTATGAAAGGAACTCAATTGACAAAAGTTTTGTCGAAAACCATTCTTGCTAGGAATTTATGTATAAGGCAAAGTAAAGACTTTATAGAATATATAATAAATTTGCATAATAGGCATTTTGTTATTTCTATACAACATAAACTATACATATATATAAATATATATATATATATATATATATATATACATATGTATGTATGTATGTGTATATATATATATATAGGTATATATACAAATATATATATACATGATGGCCATCCACTCATGACCGAGGAACACCATTGCCGACCTTCAGAAACATTGTGCGCTCTAGGACTAACTTATATTTTGCATTTGCAGCTCTGTTGGTGGCTAATGAGCCCTGCTTTTGACAAGCATACATGACTGCAAACATTGCAGACTAAGCTTCCCTAACCCCTACTCCTCATGAAACAATTTCATCAATTGGATTTTCTGGATTTCAGCTGCATGGACCCTCTATATTGGACACTTCTCTGTATTGGATCACCATGTCATCTGATAGCAGAGTCCAATAGAGGAGCCTTATGTGATAACTACATGAATCTCTTCTGAATCCATATCTTATACTACAAGAGAGAAAGAGAGACACGGACAGAGAGAGAGAGAGAGAGAGAGAGAGAGAGAGA
>NC_069005.1:29745991-29751990 GCF_001194135.2 Octopus bimaculoides
TGTGTGTGTGTGTGTGTGTTTTAAATGAGGTTAACACCAGTGTGTAATGCATAGCTAACATATGTTTTAGAAGATTTTCATGACTTGTTTGAATTCATCCTTTGTCTTACACTTTCATATTACATTTCCTATGGTCATGGTCCATTGAGTGGCTTATCAGCCCATTTCATGATTTCTTCTCAAAAATATCACATTCCATTAAAATTCTTTCGCTCAATTAATTCATTAATACCTTTAATTAGTGTGTGAAACTCAAGATCGACGTTAATACGACAGGGAAAGGGGTAAGTCACTTCTGTTTGAAAGCAGATATCAACGTGGCTATCAATTTCATCATTTGCGTTTGAACTTTTAAAACATATCCACAGCTACGGTTATATTTAAATACACCTGTACGTACAGGTATTTTTAATACACACTTGTCTTTTACTCGTTTCAGTCGTTGGACTGTGGCTCTAGAGTCAATGAAATTTACCAGTCAAACACCAGTAACCGGCCCCTCCCCGAAAATTTCAAATCTTGTGCCTGTAGTTGAAAGGATTATAATAATTAATAATGCAAACTGGTTTCAAATTTTGGCACAATGCCAGCAATTTCCTGGGAGTTGGGTAAGTCAATTACATCGACCCCAGTGCTCAATTTGTATTTATTCTATTCACCCCGTAATAAGTCAACTTTGGTGGAATTTGAACTCAGAACCTAAAGATAGATAAAATACCTGCTAAGCATTTTGCCTATCATGCTAACAATTCTGCCAGCTCACAGCTGTTTAGGAATCACTAACATAGCTAGAATGTGTGCCACCAGGGGTGGCCCTTCTGTTTGCCACCCCCAGACCCCACAAAAAAAAAAAACCCCAAATATTTATTTCTTTATTGCTCACAGTGGGGCTAAACATAGAGGGGACAAACAAGGACAGACAAAGGGATTAAGTTGATTACATCGACTCCAGGGTGTAACTGGTACTTATTTAATCGACCCCGAAAGGATGAAAGGCAAAGTCAACCTCAGCGGAATTTGAACTCAGAACACAAAGACAGATGAAATACTGCTAAGCATTTCGGCCGGTGTGCTAACGCTTCTGCCTACAGCAGACCCAAAAGTGCTGCCCAGGATTGACTGCCCCCTACTGCCCCCCTCCCTAACTATGCTAGTGTTGGGAATGTAAATTAAAACCAAGTTTTAACTTCAACTGCTTTCAAAGAGAAAGTTTGTATTGTATAAGCAAGAGTGGTCTTAGACAGGCTGTTATCAGAAGGGTTAAAAAAAGAACGGCTGAATTAGATAACAGTTGGCAGAATCATTAGACTTTGCTAATTTACCATCAAAATAACGATCAGGTCATTTCAATTGGCTGCAAACAAAAGAAGACGGGAAAACGAAAAAAAAGAAAGAAAAGAATGAAAATCCATGGCCTTGTGTGTTAAAATTAGAAATAAGTTATTCAATGAACTTGAATCTGGTGTAAGTTGTAACAAACTATATGACCTCATGGTACCAATTTGGAAGTCATTGGACAGGGCCTGATTGTGAGCTAAGCAATTCTTGGCAATGGTAACAGGAGCTTAATGCCAGTCATTGAACGAAAACAAATGATTGACTTTCTCAATGCTACCCTGACAACCGACCAATGAAATTCTGCTGACTACACAAAAGACAATTTCAGACCGGTAATCTTTTTATTTTAAACTCGAATTTGGGCTAATGCCCGGAGAAATACTTGTCTTCACAAAACTTAACAGGAGATTCAACTCACTCGACTATTACTGTATTTTTTTGTTTCTTTATTTTGAATTTCATCTTTTTTTTTTTTTTTTTTTTTTTTTTTTTTTTGTAATCTATGAGCTAATGAAGGAGCCACAATATGGTCGCTCAACCTGCTAAAACAAAGCAGTGAAATATCCTTTGTTCTTTCTGCAAATATATTTGTAATGAAATATACCACCTGGGTATTTCGGTTAATTTCTCAAGTAATCAAGAAATTAAAAGGTTTCAGTAAAACAAACTGAGTTGGTATGTAACAACATATAAGTTGGTTTTTGGGACATATCATAAGTTGGTGTTTTAGACATATGATAAATTGGTGTTTTAGACATATCATAAATTGGTGTTTAGACCATACATATAAGTTGGTATTTAGAACATATCATGAGTTGGTGTTTTGGATATATCACAAGTTGGTTTTTGAGACGCATCATAAGTTGGTTTTTGGAACATATAAGAAGTTGGTTTTTGGAACATATCATAAGTTGGTTTTTGGGACATATCATAAGTTGGTTTTTGGGACATATCATAAGTTGGTTTTTGGAACATATATCATAAGTTGGTTTTTGGAACATATCATAAGTTGGTTTTTGGAACATATATCATAAGTTGTTTTTTGGGACATATCATAAGTTGGTGTTTTAGACATATCATACGCTCATACAACACCATCAACAAGTTGGGAAGCAGGCCAGGCAACTAACCAATGACTGCTCCCTACCAGCAACTTGCAGCTTATCCTGCTCCCCGTCCCCACCCCCACCGCAACCGCCCAACCAATCTCTCCTACTACACCACTGCATTATCGCTGTATCACCACCACCACCACCACCACCATCACGATCATTACTACTACTATCTTCACGTCATTAACCTGCAGCCATGTTGGCACCAATGCAGCATTTGCTTGTGTTATGCATGTGTGTGTGTGAGAGAGAGAGAGAGGGGGAGGGAAGGAACAGATAGCTAGAGATATTGTTAAATCGAGAGAAAAGAAATTTGACATCAATCAGATTAATGAAGGGAGAACCATTATGTACTTGAAAGGCTGGAAGGACAGATGGTCCACCACAAAGATAAGTCCCAGACACACACACACACACACACACACACACACACACACACACACATTCTTTTACTCTTTTATTCTTTTACTTGTCTCAGTCATTTGACTGCGGCCATGCTGTAGCACTGCCCTAAGGCAATGTATGAGCATTCAGCTTTTTGCCGAAACAATGTACACAAATGATTTGTTTCTAGTGATCAAATGTTCGTGCCACATACTACCTGAACAGGTGCACAATGTACCATGCATCAGGTGTTGACGTGATCGCAGAGCAACACGAGATGAAATGTTTTGCTCAAGAACACAACACACCACCCAGCATCCAAGTGGGTCAAATGCTCTCACCCATCAATTCCAGCCAAATTTCAGTGAGAATGAGTTTTCAACACTGCATCGTAGGATAAATATTCTTTATTTGTGTGTTAACTAGACCGCCATTGGTTTCATGCTGAGAAAGATATCTCTCAACAATTATTCAAGTCTGTCACATGGGATAGTGGTGTTTGTCTCTAACTTGGGTAAAAACACAATAAATCATGTGAGATTTACATATGTATACACACACATATATAGACATATTTGTATATGCAATTATATATAATGACACACACAAGTAATGTATGTGTATTATGTACATAATGTGTATGCATGTGGACGTACATAAAAAGAATCAAAATACTTCAATTACTTGAGACTACAGTGTAATGACTATTCACATAAGAAAGAAAGAAATTTCATAATTTCGTAATGAAAAAAATATTACAACTCATGTTGAAAGAGCTATTAAATTTTCTTTTACATCACACTCAACCTCTCTCTCTCTCTCTCTCTCTCTGCTGATGATGGAAGAGCCTTTGGGCAGATCCAGGAATTAGCTAATACAGGAATATCTATTTTATTTATAATTTCCGTTGGCTTATTGCATTGAATTCAGCACATGTGAGATGATTTATCGTCTATTCCTCAGTATATAGGATACAAAATTTCTTTTCTAAGCCTTCATTATAAATATATATATATATATACATAATTATTTATATATATATATATATATATATCTGTTTCTTTCTTCTTCATTCTCTTTCACTCACAATTCTCTCCATTGTAATAAATTGTATGCTATCACTATCTCTGTCTTATGCGCACACACACACACACACACACACACACACACACTGTTACTTTACCTTCACCCCTCTCTCTTTCTGCCCCTCTCCCTCTGCCCTACCTCTCTCTGTATCTGTCTCTTCCTCATTCTTTTTTTTCACTCTCTATTTCACTCACAATTCACACACACATAAACATACACACACACACACACAGTTACTTTCCCTTCTCCACTCTTTCTATCTCTCTCTCTCTCTCTCTGCTTTCTCTATCTCTTTACCTCTTTCTCATTCTCTCTCTCTTTTACTCTTTCACTCGCAATTCACACACACACTGCCACTCTCCCTCCTCCTCTTTCCCATTCAAATTCCTTCCCTCTTTTTAATTTACTGCTCTCTGCTTTTCATTCATTCATTCACTCTCTTTTCTTCACACACACATACAAAATGCTTACACAAACATATAACTACCCATATACAAACAAACACACAAATACGCATACATACACAAACATACATGCACACACACACACACATACTTATACACTCACACACACATACACACATGCATTCAAATTCATAAAAATGTAAACACCTACAATTGTACACATACACAAAACACACATACATATAAACACATATACACATCTATGCAAACACACACACACACAGAGATACAAACACACAATTACACAATCACACACACAAATATACAAATACACAAACACTCTTATACATATAATTTATAGGATTTTTTGCTGTTTTCTCTATTTTATACAGGTTTTTTTTTTCTTTGAATTATGAAAAATTTCTTAATTTTATTTCCATAAACATCCTATGGGGCCAGTGGTGGTGGTGGTGGTGGGGGAGTCAGAATTGCATACCAAGTCAAGTCAGTGTCAAGAAATGTCAGAATTAGGTAATTTGGTAACTAACCTTTGACCTTTGTCACACATATTTGCCAAATTTGTCAAGTAAAATGGCACACGAAAAAACAAAAGATGTATAAAAATTTTTAAAAATTAAAAAAACAATGGATGGTAGTAAGAAATAGGTTCCACTGTAATATTATGGTGAGGTATTTGGAGTAAACAACAAGAGAGAGGCTGAAAGAGATGGAGAGAGAGAAAGAGTGAGAAAGAAAGAGTGAGATATACAGACATTGGGAGAGGCACAGAAAGACAAAGTGTTAGAGAAAGAAAAAGACAAAGAGAGAGAGAGAGAGAGAGAGAGAGGGTGACAGAGGTGCAGAGAGATACACATATACAGAGAAAGAGAGAGAGAGAGAGACTGACAGACAGACAAACAAATGGACAGATAGAGAGAGAGATGGAGAGACAGGCACTGAGAGAGAGAGAGAGACAGACAGATAGATATACATAATGTGATGCAGAGAGAAACACACATACATAGAGAGAGGGGGGAACAGGGACAGAGAGAGACAGATAGACAAAAAGAGGCAGACAGACTGACTGACAAATGGACAGATAGAGAGAGATGGAGAGACAGGCACTGAGAGAGAGAGACAGGCAGACAGGCAGAGAGACTGACACAGACAGATACGTAGATAGGTAAAGAGACACACACACGCATATATACGTAGGCACAGGTATGGCTGTGTGGTAAGAAGCTTGTTTCCCAACCACATTGTTTCAGGTTCAGTCCTAAGGCGTGGCACCTTGGGCAAGTGTCTTCTACTATTGCCCCAGGCCAACCAAAGCCTTGTGAGTGGATTAGATAGGCTAAAGTTACCATCGTGTATGTATATGTGTGCATAAGGGCTTCTGCCTCCTAACAGAGAGGAGGGAATATATATATGTGTGTGTGTGTGTGTATGATGAGATCCTTTCAGTTTCTATCTGCCCAATTCACTCACAAAGGATTGGGCATTTTGCAAGACTATAGTAGAAGACCATTTCCCCGAGGTACCATGCAGTAGGATTGAACCTGAAACCATGTGGTCGTAAAGCAGGTTTCTTAACCACACAGCCATGTCTGCACCTATAAATTTATTTTTAAAAAAAAAACATCTTTTTCTTGATAAAACAAGTTGAGATTATGTT
>NC_069005.1:29752303-29756960 GCF_001194135.2 Octopus bimaculoides
CCACTACCAACACTATCATCACCACCACCACCACCACCACCGTCACCACCACCAATACCACAGCCAGCACTACCACCATCACCACCACTACAACTACCAATACCACCACAACCAACACCACCACCACCACCACCACCACCACCATCACCATTACCACAAACACTATCAATACTATCACCACCATCATCATCACCACCGCTACCGACAACAACAGCACTATCAACACCACCACTATCACCAATACCATTATCACTATCATCATCACTATGGCAACCATCACCCCCACCCCACCCTGCTATTATCACCACCACTAACACCATCACTGTTATCATCATCATCATCATCATCATCATCATCAATGCATGCAATACAACCAACCAGCACCACCACCACCACCACTACTACCACCATCACCACAGCTATATATGTGCAGGCGTGGCTGTGTGGTAAGAAGCTTGCTTCCCAACCACATATGGTTCCAGGTTCAGTCCTACTGCGTGGCACCTTGGACAAGTGTCTTCTACTATAACCTTAGGTCAACCAAAGCCTTGCAAATGGACTTAGTAGATGGAAACTGAAAGAAGCCCGTTGCATATGTATCTGTGTGTGTGTGTGGGGAGGGTTTATTCCCCCACTGCCACTTGACAATTGGTGTTGGTCTGTTTATGTCCCTGTAACTTAATGGTTGGGCAAAAGAGACCAATACTTGGAGTAAAAGCCTTACACACAAAAAAATAAGAACTGGGGTCAACTCATTCAAGTAAAAATCCTTCAAGGTGGTGCCCCAGCATGGCCTTAGCCTAATGACTGACAGAAGTAAAAAATAAAAGGTAACTCTCACCACCACCACCACCACCACCACCGTCTTTACCATCACCATTACCACCACTACTACAACCTTACACTGATCACCACCAACACTACCACCACTATTATGACAACCACCATGACCACACTTAACAATATCATCTTCGCCACTGCCATCACCACCACTGCCACTACCATCTTCACCACCACCACTACCACCTCCGGCACTGCCGCCACTACTATCTTTGCAATCACCACCACCACCGCCATCTTGTTTTAATAAAATTATGTAATAAGACTTGAAGGAGCAATTTTCAACTTGCATGCATTGTGTGGGTGTTTGTGTATGTATGAATGTATGTGTGGGTGTGTGTGAAAGAGAGAGAGAGAGTGTGTGTGTGTGTGTGTGAATGTGTATGTGTGTGTGAGTGCGTTTAAGTGTAGATATTGATGTGTGTGTGTGTGTGTGTGTAAAGATGTACAGGCATGTATGTAGATGTATGTGTGTATGGGTGTACATGTGTATATGGAAATGTGTGTGTGTGTGTGTGTGTGTGTGTGTGTATACAGATGTAGATGTGTATGTGTGTGTATAACAATAGATATGTGCATATGAGCAGATGTGTGTAAGTTTGCAGATATAGATGTGTGTATACATATATGCATGTGTGTGTGTGCATATATATATACATATATGCAAGTGTGTGTGTCTGTGTGTACATATAACCAAATGTGTGTGGGTGTAAATATATGCATGTGTATGTGTGTATATATATATATATATATATATATATATATGTGTGTGTGAGTGTGTATAAATATGTGAAAGTGTTGTTGTGTGCGTGTATAAATATATGAAAGTGTATGTGTATATACATATAAGCAAATGTGTGTATGGGAAGATGTAAATATATGCAAGAGTGTGTGTGTGTGTGTGTGTGTGTGTGTGTGTGTGATTTGTGTGTGGTGAGAGGAGGAGAGTGAAGTAGGAGGGGGGTATACATGAAACAGAACACAAGTCTATAATTTATTTTGTTCCAAACAACAGACAATAGCAAATAAAATGGTAAATATAGCCAGACGTTGAGAGAGGGGAATATAAAATATTGGTTTCAAACTTTGACACAAGGCCAGCAAGGGAGGGGGGCGAGGGAGTAAATCAATTATATCAAATTTCCCCAGTATGCAACTGGTACTTAATTTTCCGACCCCTAAAAGGATGAAAGGCAAAGCTGACCTTGGCAGAATTTGAACTCAGAACATGAAGACAGACGAAATGCCGCTAAGCATTATTCCCATCGACGCCTTAATAATAATAATAATAACAACAATAATAATAATAATAATAATAATAATAATAATAATGATAATAATAATAATGATAATAATAATAATCCTTTCTACAATAGGCACAAGGTCTGGCGTTTTTGGGGAGGGGACCAATTGATTACATTGACCCCAGTGTGTAACTGGTACTTAATTTATCGACCCTGAAAGGATAAAAGACAAAGTTGACTTCAGCGGAATTTGAACTCAGAACGGAGTGACAGGCGAAATGACGCTAAGCATTTCCTCCAGCGTGCTAACGATTCTGCCAGCTCACCGCCTTATATAATGATGATGATGATGATAATAATAATAATAATAATTATTATTATTATTTTTACTATAGGCACAAGCCCAGAAATTTTGGGGCAGGGGGCTAGGTCAATTAGCTCGACCCCAGTACACAACTGGTACTTAATTTGTCGACCCCGCCCCAAAGGATGAAAGGCAAAGGATGGAATAGAAAGAGACAACAAGAAAAACTGAATAGCTACAATGATTTGAAGTTGGAAATACGAAGGTTGTCGTCAATGAAGAGAGTAGCTGTGATGCCAATAGTAATTGGCGTACTTGGAAGTATTAGCACTCAACTACCAACATGACTCAAAGAGATTGATACAAATGTAAAGATAGAACACCTACAAAATTCAGCATTGCTTGGAACTGCAAGAATTCTTCGCAGCGTGACCAGTAAACAAATGTCACCTTAGTCTGCTGGCTGTGGACAGCTGACACTTTCCATCATACCCAGCAAAATTAGCTGTGAATTTTCATCAAATAATAATAATAATAAACAATAATAATTAAGAGGAATTCTTTGGGGTTTGAATAATTCACCTGGTGTACCCTTATCAGATGGGTAGTCATGGTGGGTATACTGAGCTTCATATATTTGTACCACCGTGTCACTTTGATGGCATGCACTGCTCTCTCACTCAATAATAATAATAATAATAATAATAATAATAATGATATAATGGCACACCAAGCAAAATGCTTAGCGGTATTTCGTCTGTCTTTTCGTTCTGAGTTCAAATTTCGCCGAGGTCGACTTTGCCTTTCATCCTTTCAGGGTTGATAAATTACGTACCAGTTGCATACTGCGGGTCGATCTAATTTCGGGCCTTGTGCCTAGAAAAGAATGTATTGTGCCACATAGCAGAAATTCTCCTGGAAGCTAAAGTGAAAGAAAGAATTTGGCACCTGCCCCACTAACAGAGCAAAAGTTGTCAACAACTTTGTTCTTTTCTTTTATCTTTTACTTGTTTCAGTCATACTGACTGTGGCCATGCTGGGGCACCACCTTGAAGGCATTTTTGCAGTCAAACAAATTGACCTCAGGATTTTTTTTTTTAAGCCTAGTACTTATTCTATTGGGCTTTTCTGCTGAACCACTAAGTTATGGGGGATGTAAACACACCAACACTGGTTGTCAAGCTGTGATGGGGGGGGGGGCAGACACAGACACAAAGACACACACACACACACACATAGATAGATATATATATGCAAAGACTGTATACATGTCAGCAGGTGACTTAAGAGTGAGACAAGAGCTTATGGGTTGGTCTCTAGCATGAGGAAAGTTCAGTGAGATTGTCTTGTTTCATCTGTCTGCTGTAACCACATCTCTGAGGAATTGATACAGCGGTCAGTGAATGATCTCAGTCTATACATCACATCAGCTGCCGGTAGCTAAGTAACCTTTGTTATACTGGTGACTTTATGCAGATTATTATCATCCCAGCTGAGCTCCAGAGACTGACTAGCAGAATTAGACAACTCTCTTGAGACTTTCAAACTAGAGATAAACACACACACACACACACACATGCATGCACAGAGCAAAAACAAAAAGAAAACTACAAGATTATGAAAGCCACCAGGGAACCAGATTAGCTTACCATGTACAAAGCCAAGATATCAAACTGACCTAGGGTCACAAGTTTTCAATTATCTGGGCTTTGTTGTCAAGCAAACAGCAGACTGAGCCAGCCCTCATGCTACAAGATTAACCCTGAGGTCAGCAAGGGAGACAGAACAATTACCAGGCTTAAAAATAATTACTGGGGTTGATTTGTTCGGCTAAAATTCTTCAAGGCAGTGCCCCAGCATGGCTGCATTCTAATGACTGGAGCAAGTAAAAAACCGATGATATATATATATATATATATATATATATATGGTGCAGGAGTGGCTGTGTGGTAAGTAGCTTGCTTACTAACCACATAGTTCCGGGTTCAATCCCACTGTGTGACATCTTGGGCAAGTGTCTTCTACTATAGCCTTGGGCCAACCAAAGCCTTGTGAGTGGATTTTGTAGACGGAAACTAAAAGAAGCCCGTCGTATATATGTATATATATGTGTGTTTGTGTGTGTTTGTCCCCCTAGCATTGCTTGACAACCAATGCTGGTGTGTTTATGTCCCCGTCATTTAGCGGTTCGGCAAAAAAAGACCGATAGAATAAGTACTAGGCTTACAAAGAATAAGTCCTGGGGTTGATTTGCTAGTCTAAAGGCAGT
>NC_069005.1:29757532-29763313 GCF_001194135.2 Octopus bimaculoides
TTTTTTTTTTTTTTTTTTGCAAGTAGAAAGTTCAAATATTATTTTTTCATCAATAAATTACTGAAATTTAGCGAATTAGCAAAATTAAAAACAGAAAATTACTCCTTTCATTGTTTTTTCTCCAAAATTCTGCTCTTTTAAAAACCAATTATTCGGATATAAAACGTGACCCAGCGCTGTGTTGTATGTCATATGCTATGAAAACTACAGGTTATATGGAAACAAAACAGAAATAATTATATCGGTACACATCGTTACATAGCAACACTATTTCTTTCAGATATTGGTTGCTATAATTATAGCTAGTAATACAAAATATATTCAACCACCAATAACATGTCTAGATATAACAGAGTAGTCCATAATATAAATGCTAATCGCATATTCTAATAGCAGCAGAAAATATGGCGAAATACTGACCAACAATGTAGCTATAATAGTTAGTGCCTTTTACCATTTTAATTTTTATCTGTTTCAGGCATTAGACTATGGCCATGTTGGAGCACCACCTTGAAGAATTTTTAGTCGAATGAATCAACCCTGGAGCTTATTATTTTTTGGTAAAGCCTGGTATTTATTCTATTGGTCTCTTTTGCCGAAGTGTTAAGTTACAAGGCCAACAGGTGTCAAGCGGTTGTGGAGGGCAAACACATACACAAAGACACACACACACATAGTGGGCTTCTATCAGTTTCCATCTACCAGATCTACTCACAAGGCTTCGGTTAGCCCGAGGCTATAGTTGAAGAAGACGCTTATCCAAGGGGCTACACAGTAGGACTGAAACCAGAACCATGTGGTTCGGAAGCAAGCTTCTTACCACACAGCCACTAGCCACATATACTGATAAAATATTGTGTACTACAAATTATATTCAAATACTAGCCACATGTAGTACTTCACAGAATATAAATCCAGCTACTCACAACATGTGTGTATATAACAGTTAGTAGTACTACCATAGCTAGAGTGGAGCTGAGGGGGCAGTCTGCCCAGATGGCACTTTTATGTGGGTAGCACCACTTTTGGGTCTGCCGTAGGCAATATGTATTTTTTGTGGGAGCCAGCGGGCAGCACACATTCTAGCTACGTGAGTGGTTAGTAGTACAAAATATGATGAAATACTCATCATTGCTTGCCAACCACATGATTCTGGGTTCAGTCCTATTGCATGGCACCTGGGCCAAGTGTCTTCTACAATAAGCCTTGTGAGTGGATTTGGTAGATGGAAACTGAAAGAAGCTCATTGTGTGTGTGTGTTTGTCTATCCTCCACCATTAGACTGGAACTTGGTGCAGTGCACCAGCTTACCAGTTCCAGTCAAACCGTCTAACCCATGCTAGCATGGAATGCAAACATTAAATGATGAAGATGGACTTCTTTCAGTTTCCATCAACCAAATCCACTCACAAAGCTTCAGTTGTCTAAGGAATAGATGCCCAAGATGCCATGCAATGGGATAGAACCCTAAACCATGCAGTTGGGAAGCAAACTTCTTACCAAAACTTCTTACCACAGAGCCAGGTGTGCACCTATACAGAGAGACTGTTTCCCTTTGCTCTCATTTGTTAAGTTTTGGGTTAATATTTGATAAAATATTACTTCTGATTGTCCAACAGAATGAAACTGACAAGTTTACATCAAACACAGCTCTGTATCATCACTCAAGCATCAAATTGATCACATATAAGGCAGAGTTCAGCTCAATAGTAGTCAAAAGATTGTTATATAAGCATGACAGAAGGTCAATTTAAGAAAAGATTCTATAAACAGTTATTATCATTTTGAATACTCAGACAACCAAATATCCATGACATTGAAAAGTCATATATGGCCCTGACAGGCTTACATCAAACATGGCCCTATTTCATCACAAAAATATCACGGTCATATATAAGGTAGAGTTCAGCTCAACAGTGGTGAAAAAATATCATATAGGCATGATAAAAGGTCAGTTTAAGCAAAGATTCTATCAACAGTTATTATTATTTGAATACTCATACAACCATACATCCATGACATTGAGAAACTACATATGGTCCTTGACAGATAGAAAGATTGACCAGGACATTGAATGGAATATGATCAAGAAACCAAAGACCCAAATAAATATAAGCGCAAATTCTGTGAAGATAGAATCCACAAAAACCTTTCGCCTCTATCCTTTGTATCGAAGTGTAAAACATTCTACAGTTTATCTTCATTGATATACAAACTTACTCAGAAGTAACACAATAGAATACAAGAATTTCAATGATGGTCTACATAGGGAAATACTTAAGCAGAAGATATTCATGACATTCCATTGCTTCTCGTGTAACTTTTATAGGCGCAGGCTTGACTGTGTGGCTAAGAAGCTTACTTAGCACGTTTAGTAAATATGTGTGTATTTGCACTATGTGTGTGTGTGTGTGTGTGTCCATGTCCATGCCTGTGAGTATATGCCCATGTATATGTGCTTGTATGTATGTGTAAATACTTGCATGTAAATGTGTATGTGCATATGCATGTGTGTGTATATGCATATGTGTGTACATGCATGTGTGTAAATATACTGGCGTATGTGAGCATGTTATTGCTTGTGTGTGTATGCAAGTATGTTTGTGTGCTTGCATGTGTGTGTGCCTGTGCTTGTGTGGATATGTAATGCTTGCGTACGTGTGTGTACGTATAGGCTTGTGTGTTTATGTATGTATGTGTGTATGTGTGAATTTGCACCACATTTTTGTTTTGTGTGTATATATATATGTGTATGTTTGTTACAAGTACATGTAAATATGTATATGTGTGTGTACGTATGTATAAATGTGCGGGGGCCGTATTGATCCATTCAGTTGGTTCCCTTACAAGAAATCAGTTTAATAGACATCTCAAGATCGATAAAGACATGGAAAATAAACAAGATACCACTACTACTACTACTACCACCACCACCACCACCACCACCACCACCACTAAAACTACTACTACTTCTACGACCACCACCACCACTAAAAAATATGACAGCCACCCCTACTACCATACACTATTACTACCACTATTACTACTACTACTACCATAATCACCACAGCCACCACCATCACTACTACCAATATTACTGCACACATCAACACTGTTACCACTATTATTTCCCCAAACCACCACCACCACTACCACCATATCCACCACCACTATATCTGCCACCACAATTACCACTTATCCACCACTAACTACCACATCTGCCACCACCACTACTACCACCATATCCACCACCACCACCACCACAACTACCACCTATCCACCACCACCACTATCAATTCTACACATATTCATATATATATATATGTGATGAAGTTTGCTTCCCAACCACATGGTTCTGGGTTCAGCTCTACAGCATGCCACCTTGGGCAAGTGTCTTCTACTATAGTCTTTGGTCAACCAAAGCCTTGCGAGTGGATTTGGCAGACGAAAACTGAAAGAAGCCCTTTGTATGTGTGTGTGTGTGTGTGTGTGTGTGTGTGTGTGTGTGTGTATCTGTGTGGGTGTGTCTATGTTTGTATCCTACCACTGCTTGACAATTGGTGTTGGTTTGTTTACATCACTATAACTTAGCGCTTCAGCAAAAAGAGACAAATAGAACAAGTACCAGGCTTTTAAAATTAAATTAGTTCTAGGGTTAAATCTTCAAAGTAGTGCTCCAGCATGACTGCAGTCTAATGACTAAGACAGATAACAGATAAAGGAAAAAATGAAATATACTCACACACACACACACACACAATGTAATGAATTTCTGCAGGAACTTTTCTGTTCCTTTCTGAAGGTAAGGTCTCTGGACAGACCCATGCTTGTTTGCATCAGTCCGGCGATATGCAACAATCATTCCTTAAACTAAAGTAATTCTAATGAACACTCCACCACCACCACCTGTGTTCCTCTGCGACTTTCCCCTTCTCTGTTGGCCTATGATTTCCCAGTAGACAATAAATTGGCAGAAGATCAGATGGAATATCAACTGCATCGACCTTGTTACTGCATCGTGGATGAGGTGTGGCGGAGAATGATGATGTATCCAATATACAGGCGCACAGTCAGGCAGCACTAGCATTGACCACATTTGTATGGTGCAATTTACATGCCACTGGCACGGGAACCAGTCCAGGGGGACTGGCATCAACCACGCTTGAATGGTGCTTTTTATGTGCCACCAGCACAGGTGCCAGTCGTGCTGTACTGGCATCAGCCACAACAATGATTTCATTTGACTAAGCCGGTCTTCTCAAGCATAGTTTATTGCCCAATGGGCCGGTTATGTGACACTGGCATCAGCCACGGTTATAGTCTCATTTGGCTTGCTGGGTCTTCTCAAGCACAGCATATCTCCAAAGGTCTCAGTCGCTTGTCATTGCCTCCATGAGGCCCAACAATATTTGTCCTCATCTTGTCTGTTGTTAACACAGGGTTGATATACCCTCCAGCTTTCATCAGGTGTCTCGGGGAAGTTTCGAACCTGGGTTCTCATTCCTAAGGTATTTCACATTGCTTCAGTCCACACAGCTGGCAGAAAACGAGTAGTACCCGTAATTACAGAGGTCCAGCCTTGTCACATTCTTTACTATGTTGGCACTTCCTGAGAACTACGCTAAGGGTACACATGTCTGTGGAGTGCTCAGCCACTTCCATGTTGATTTCATGAGCAAGCTGTTCCACTGGTCGGATCAACTGGAACCTTCATTATCGTAAGCAATGGAGTGCCAGGTGGTGGTGGTGGCAAACAGTAGTAGCAGAATGGAATTGGTGCCGGTGGTGACAAGGGAATTTCTGAGAAATTTAACAATTATTTTCAAAGCATTAAATTTGTGTGGGTAGATGGGTAGGGGAAAGGTAGTTGTGGTTTTCAGGGTGGCAGTAGGGGGTGATGGTGACGGTGGTGATGATGATGACAATTGTGGTGATGGTGTTAGTGGCAGTGGAGGTGGTAGTGACGGTGGTGATGGTAGAGGAGATTCTTATTTATTCGTTCAGAAAAATTTCTCCTGCAAGGACTTACTTTACTGTAAACAAAGTTGGCAATGATCTTCATAAATAATTGCTACGAAATGATTAATCTGATGTAATTTCCAGCCTCTCTCATGCACACACACACACACACACACACACACACACACACACACACACACACACACACACACACACACACACACACACACAACCTGCATTGTTTCTTTAATCACATTCTCCTTACTAAATCCATTCTTTTCCCTCAACATACACACACAGTTAACATACATGTGTGTGTGTGTGTGTGTGTGTGAGTTTTATGTGATTACTATATAAGTATACATATGTATATAAATATATATATATATATATATATATATAGACACACACATATATACATAAGTGGGAAGTTTACTTGATAACTAAATCTATTTACATATACATACATATATAAATATAAATACACATATATACATACATATATATATGTATGTACATATGCATGTATGTATGTATGTATGTATGTATGTGTGTGTGTGTGTGTGTGTGTGCATGTGTGTGTGTGCGTGTCTATCTTTCAAATCACTTCCTAACTCTTTCATATATCTCTTCCTATATCTACACACACACACACAAACAAACACTTTTGCAAAGTACACAAACAATTTACACTACCTGAAATATTTAGCGAAAAAAAAAAAAACTGTTTAAAATACTTCTGCTGTCACCACCACCACCACCACCATCATCAAAATAACTATTGCTGTCACGGCTACCACCACGACATACACCATAACTGTC
>NC_069005.1:29763323-29767980 GCF_001194135.2 Octopus bimaculoides
GTGTGTGCGTGTCTATCTTTCAAATCACTTCCTAACTCTTTCATATATCTCTTCCTATATCTACACACACACACACAAACAAACACTTTTGCAAAGTACACAAACAATTTACACTACCTGAAATATTTAGCGAAAAAAAAAAAAACTGTTTAAAATACTTCTGCTGTCACCACCACCACCACCACCAATACCAACACCAGCACCAGCACCACCACAATTATCAATATTAACATCACCACCACAGCCACCACCACTACAACTACCAACCCCCACCCCACCACCGTCACTGCCAAAACCGCCACTGCCACCCCAATACAAATGACTCACTCACAACGTCTTTCCTTATGAAAGCGGAAATAAAAATAAAAAAATTTAGTCCCTCCCTCCCTCCTCGTCCCCTCTCAATACAAAAAGCTCCCCACCTCCAAGAAAACACCATTTTCTCTCAATCCAATGTTGTATGAGTTTGTTCTTGTTGCTGTTGTCGTTCTTGTAGTCGCTGTTGCTTCTGTTTATCTAGAAGCTGTTGATTTTAGTCGTCTTACACAGAATTTAAAGAGTGAATCGGAGAAAGCAGGACAATCGGAAGATACAAGATATATCTGTTTGATTAACTGATTTGATTACCGAAGCAACGAGGGAGTTGGGACATGTCAAACCTCTCTCGAATATTACTTTAATATATTAAAAAGAAGAACACATTAAATAGTGTAATCCTAGATACATGATGTCAGTGGGGAGTATGGAGGATGCAGGGGGTGAATGGCAAGATGACTGTAGGCAAAGCATCTTTGGTCATAGGTTTACTGGCTCTACGCTGGAAAACGGATCCCGTTCGAAGGCTTCTGACATTGCAAAACAGCTAGAAGTTAGTCCAAGAACGTATGTTACATATCTGCATAAGAGTGGGTATTATGGACGAGCAGCTAGAAGAAAACCTCTCCTTCAACCAATTAATATCAAATAAAAGATTTTGAAAATTAAAGGTGTCTACTTACTTCCTGCATGTCTGTGTACATGTATGTATATTACATACATATTACATACACACATGAATGGATGTAATATATATATATTCAACACACACACATACACACACAAAAGACTGGAAAAATTTGTTATTTTTTTTATTTCATGTCACCCATGTTTTATAACAGGATAGGAGATTCTAAACAATATTTTCTCTACATGTAGACTTTTGTAACTCCTATCTTACAAATGAAACACATGTGGCATGGAATTAAAATAAATACCAAATTCTTCCAGTTTTTTTGTTTTCATATGTAATTACTCTGCAAACAGACTTCACAAGAAATTTCAAATGTTATGTATATCTTACTTACAATTTAACATTAACATACATACATTGGATTAATGTGATTAATGCTTGACAACCAATGTTGGTGTGTTTACATCCCTGTAACTTAACAGTTTGACAAAAGAGGCCAATAGAATAAGTACCAGGCCCTAGATAGACTACAGCCAAAAATGAAAGTAGAAACAAATATATATGAAGCAGGATGGTTGGTCATGACTGGACTTAGGACTGATCAACAACAACAACAACAGCAATATTGATTTATTGATCTCCTCTTGGATTATTCTTCTTCCTAAATTTGACACCAAATCAAAAAAGAACAATGGACAAGCAACTACGAAGGAATGAATCCACATTGGACAATCCATACAAAATAACAATATACGTGGGTGTCTTAACGATTGCATGTGTCTTTTACTTTTTTTATTGATGTAGTTACTGTTACAGCAATGTGCAACCGTCTTTCAGTGCAGAGGATTTTTACTACTACCTCAACTACATCCAAAGTTACTTTCTAAAACATTAAAGCAAGTTATTAATAAGGCAGCACTCACCAGAATGTTGTACCCCCCCCCCCACACACACACATACACACACAATGCATTGTATCTTTGGGCAAGACACTTCATTTCACCTTGTTCCAGTCCACTTTTCCATGCTGGCATAGGTTGGATAGAATTTTTGGAGTCGGATTTTCTGCAGCCATATGCCCTTCTTGTTGCCGATCCTCCTCTGTAGTATTTTCCCCGTGACCAGACATGTTTTCATGGAAGATTGGAAACAAAGGACGCCATTTGCATGACAGTGACTCTTGTTTACAACTATCACATGATATCTTAAAGAAAGGAAACAGCAATACATGCACACACACACGTATATACAATGGGCTTCTTTTGCTTTTTTATTTCTTTATTTGCCCACAAAGTTCAATCGTGGCTGACCTAGGGCTAAACGACATCAGTGAGGGGCGTGGCTGTGTGGTAAGACGCTTACTTCCCAACCACATGGCTCCAGGTTCAGTCCCACTGTGTGGCACCTTGGGCGAGTGTCTTCTACTATAACCTCGGGCCGACCAAAGCCTTGTGAGTGGATTTGGTACATGGAAACTGAAAGAAGCCTGTTGTGTATGATTACGTATATAGTTATGTGTGTGAGTGTCTTTGAGTCTGTCTTTGTCCCACCACCACCACCACCACTCAACAACCGATGTTGGTGTGTTTACATCCCTGTAACTAAGCAGTTTGGCAAAAGAGACCAATAGAATAAGTACCAGGCTTATAAAAGGATAAGTCCTGCGGTGCTCCAGCATGGCCACAGTCAAATGACGCAAAGAATAAACCTCTATGTGATCACTTAGTTTGCTAAAAATAGTAGCTGTAGTTCCCCTCTCAAACCACACTTTATCATTCTGAAAAAAGGAAGGACATATTAGATAATATAGTGCTGGGGTGGTCATGGGTGGAGTGTCTTTGATCATAGGTCTGGTTGATGAGAGCTGACCACCTATGGCAAGACAAGAACGAGTCAATAAGGAGATTTTTGATTTGCTAGAAATGGCAGCCAAATCACACTGGACTCTCTGTGGCCACAAAAACAAACAGAAAAGAAAGAAAAAGATAAATAAAAACAAAATAAAAAAACAATACAGGATGGCCACAGATGGAGCAACACCTTGATTGGAGCAAACTTAGAGTTAAACAACAACAAAAAATACACAACAATGCAGTACAGGGAAAGAAAGAAAGGACAAAGAGGTAAAAAGGAAGAAGGTGGTGGTAGTGTTGATGATAATGAAGAAGAAGAAGGTGGTGGTGGTGGTGGTGGTGGTGTTGATGAAGAAGAAGAAGAAGAAGAAGAAGAAGAAGAAGGATATTTCACTTACCAGATACCCATGTTTTAGGGTGGTTTTTTTTTTGTTTTTCCTCTTTCAAAATCTAACAACAACAACAACAGTGAGAACAAGAAGAGGGAGTGTCACAGACACACGTGTGTGTGCAGTAGTAGTAGAAGTAGTAGTGTCGAGGGTGAAGGGCAGACGACGAGAGAAAGAAGACATCGAGACTTGTGAGGCCGCCGGGACGGAAAAAAGGGGGAGCGATACCGGTGAACGGGAATCCAGCAGACCGGTTAAGGGCCGCAGGTACTTCTCCATTAACAACAACATCCCTGAACAACGACGAACAAGGAACAACGGACGAAGACTTGTGCTTCTTCATTCATTCACTGGCAGACGACAGACAGTCGGCTTTTTTAGCATCGTTGAATCTCGCATGGTCTGCTCCACCATCCCTCTCGCTTTCTCTCTCTCTCGCTTTCTCTTTTTCTGTATGTATCAGTCTGTCTAACCGGCGTTAGACCTAACGTCCGGTAAGTCTTTTTGAAGATAGTAATAACAAGAACAACAATAATTAAATCGATAAGACAGGCAGCTGGCACCCTGGCCACGTCCAGTAACCAAAACAAACAGCAGACTTGGACGGAATCCACTTTGTGGCAGCGGCCGACCCGGTTACCTCATCGCGTCTGCTTCTTATTCCTTCACCCCACCCTCTCTCTCTCTCTCTCTTTCTCTTTCTTTCCCTCTCTTTCTTTCCCTCCCTCTCTGTGTTTCTGACTTTCTCTAAGCTACTCTTTTTTTTTCTTTCTGTTTCTTTCTCTATAAGTCTCTATCTCTCCCCTTTGCATACACAAACACACACACACAAACAAAAACACAGACACACAAACACACAGACACACGTATATATATGAAGCCTACCTCTCTATCTTTCATTACATCTGGAAAATATTCTTTATGCAACAATGTAGGTGTGTATACATACATACATACATACATACATACATATAGACATACGTACACACAAACACATCCCTACATGCTACATATGCATAATATATATGCATATATACGCACACAAACGTATGTGTAAGTGTGTGTGTATACACAAATGAGTGTATATATATATATGTATGTATGTATGTATGTCTATACATATATATATTTGTATAAATCTGTGAGAGAGAGAGGGGGGAGATAGAGAAAGACAGAAAGGAAGAGAGATGACATTCAACATATAGAGAGAGGAGGAAGGGATGAAGGAGGGGGAAAGAAAGAGACAGACAGAAAGAAAGGGAGACATGCATATTAAACACACACACACACACACACACATACACACACACTAATACATAAACTCACATATCTACTATATATAATACAAAGCCTCATTTGTATAGAAGCAGGGCCTCCAAGAGAAATTTAGCAAGGTGGAACGAAACAGTTTTTCAAGCACTAAAGGAAAGAGGGGGGGAACACATCCTCGCAAAATACGGGGGGGG
>NC_069005.1:29768772-29769444 GCF_001194135.2 Octopus bimaculoides
GGGGTGGGGGTGTTTCTGTCTGTGTTTGTCCTCCCCACCACCGCTTGACAACTAGTGTTGGTGTGCTTGCATCCCTATAACTTAGCAGTTCGACAAAAAGGACTGATAGAATAAGTACCAAGTTTCAAAAAGGAAGTATTGGGGTCGATTCATTCAACTAAAAATTCAAGGCGGTGCCCCAGCATGGCCACAGTCTAATGACTGAAACAAGTAAAAGATAAATATAAAAGATACGTATGTATGTACGCGCATGTATTTATGTGTGTCTTTATACCTATACTTGTCCCACTACCACTTCACAGCCGGTGTTGGTTTGTTTATATCCCTGTCACACAGCAGTCCAGCAAAAGCAACCAATAGAACAAAGTACCAGAGTTTAAAAATAAATACTGGGTTCATTTTTTTGTCTGATTAATCCCTTCAAGGTGGTGCTCAAGCATGACCAAAGCCCAATGACTGGAACAAGTAAAATGGATGACAAAAGACCCCCCCCCCACACTGTCTCGTCTGTTTCTGTGTGTCTCTTGATTTTCACAGCTATTTCAATTGCTTAACAAGAGTAGCATTATCTATGTTTTTATTGGTAAAATTGTTATTTTACGGTTGGATGACCTTTACTATGGCTAAATCACTCGACCGAGAAGTAGGTTGTATAAGAGTGGGCTTTAAGTT
>NC_069005.1:29772453-29773192 GCF_001194135.2 Octopus bimaculoides
GCCATAAGTGCTGTTGTTGTTGTTGTTGTTGTTGCTGATCATGTTGATACTGTTTAGCCCCAGGACAGGCCAGACTTAGAAAGCCTGTCAGCAAAAGCATTCCAGCAATTAATTAATTAATTTATTTATTTACATATCATGCGTCTTTGAGATGGTCACATGCGATCCTAGGGAAATGTGTGGCTGCTATTTCTAGCAAGTCGAGTAACCGAGTGGTGTTGCTGGTGGTGTCGTTTAGCCCCCCCCCCACCTGACCGCCACCTAAGTCATGCCTGATTAAGCAGACCCATGATCAAAGACACTCCATGCATGACCATACCAACTTTCTCCCATGTGCAAGGATAGGGAGGGTGATGGTGGGTCAGGTCGAGGATAAAAGTAAAGACTACAGTGATGATGATGATGATGATGATGCTTATATCAATAATAAAGATGACGATGATGGTGATAATGATGATGATGATGACGATGGTGACGATGACGATGGTGACGATGACGGTGATGACAACTGATGATATCCTCAATGTGTAGGCAGAACTGTGATGACAACAATAAAGAGGTTGTTCACAACAGTCATAACACTGGTAACAGTAGTAGTAGTAGTAGTAGTAGTAGTAGTAGTAGCAGCAGTAGTAGAAATGGTAATGGAACTGGTGGTAACAGTAGTGTTAGTGGTAGTAATGATGGGAGGGAGCAGCGGTCGCAGGGCAGCGGCGGCAGGGCAGCGGCGGCAGGGCAG
>NC_069005.1:29775275-29776410 GCF_001194135.2 Octopus bimaculoides
ATATATATAATATTATATTAATCATCATCATCATCATCGTCGTTTAACGTCCGCTTTCTATGCTAGCATGGGTTGGACAATTTGACTGAGGACTGGTCAAACCAGATGGCTACACCAGGCTCCAATCTGATTTGGCAGAGTTTCTACAGCTGGATGCCCTTCCTAACGCCAACCACTCAGAGAGTGTAGAGGGTGCTTTTATATGCCACCAGCACGAAGGCCAATCAGGCGGTACTGGCAACGGCCACGCTCAAAATGGTGTATTTTATGTGCCACCCGCACAAGAGCCAGTCCAGGGGCACTGGCAACGATCTCGCTTGTGTGTGTCTTTTGTGTGTGTCTTTTGTGTCTGTCCTCTGTCAGCACCCGACAATCAGTGTTAGTGTGTGAAACAAGTAAAACATAAAAAGACATATATCCTTATGCAAGGATGTGATTTTAGGAGTAAGCTGATAGTCAACTACATTACAATACTAAAAGTTTTGACACGCTCCACTGCTTCATAATTGACAAAACAACAGATTATGCCCCACATTTGTATATCAAACACAGGCATTGTATTGGATTCAATGAAGCAATAAAGCTAAAAAAAAGCTCAAAGACACATTCAAGAGGCCAGTGAGAAGGGTAATCTCACTTTTTATTAAATCAGTATGAACAAGAATGTTATTTTTGCCTCTTTTTCTATTCGTGGTTGGATTGCTCAGTGTCCAGATGACTATGTAGGTCAAGTGAGATAATCCTCAGTGGACAGATTCTCATTGACAACACCAGAAGTACCAGCAGTTCTTACTTCCTACAAGGATCATAGGGGTCATTTCTGACTGGCATTGGAAATCTTTATTTAATAGAATTTATTTTAAATGTAAGCTAATGTAGTGAATAAAGGATTTGAAAATACAGTCTTTTAGCATTTATTTACATACAAAATATATATACTCTTTTGCTTGTTTCAGTCATTTGACTGCGGCCATGATGGAGCACTGCCTTTAGTCGAGCAAATCGACCCCAGGACTTATTCTTTGTAAGCCTAGTACTTATTCTATTGAAACAAGTAAAAGAGTGGCTGTGTGGTAAGTAGCTTGCTTACCAACCACATGGTTCTGCGTTCAGTCCCACTGTGTGGCACCTTGGG
>NC_069005.1:29776420-29776788 GCF_001194135.2 Octopus bimaculoides
ACAAGTAAAAGAGTGGCTGTGTGGTAAGTAGCTTGCTTACCAACCACATGGTTCTGCGTTCAGTCCCACTGTGTGGCACCTTGGGCAAGTGTCTTCTACTATAGCCTCGAGCCAACCAAAGCCTTGTGAGTGGATTTGGTAGACGGAAACTGAAAGAAGCCGGCGTATATATGTATATATATATATATATGTATGTGTGTCTACATGTTTGTGTGTCTGTGTTTGTCCCCCAACATCGCTTGACAACCAATGCTGGTGTGTTTACGTCCCCGTAACTTAGCGGTTCAGCAAAACAGACCGATAGAATAAGTACTAGGCTTCCAAAGAATAAGTCCTGGGGTCGATTTGCTCGACTAAAGGCGGTGCTC
>NC_069005.1:29776798-29777299 GCF_001194135.2 Octopus bimaculoides
AAACAAGTAAAAGAGTAAATATATATATATATATATATATATATATATATATATGAGTGTGTGTGTAGACATATAAGCATCAACAACTTTCTTTCCATGTATATTGTCACTATCTACACAAAGACGTTATACACACATGCACTGCATTTTCTCAAACGAGTTCAAGAACTTTTGACGAAAACAGGTTTAATGAGTCTAAAACAAGAAAAATACACAAGAACTATTTACATACATACATACACTATACACACCAACATACATACATACATGCATACATATATATATATATATGCCATATGTATATATTTTAATATATACATAAATATATATATATATATATTTATATGCGGAGATATACATACATATGGACACATACATATATACACACAGATATATAAATACACATATAAGCCACATATATACTATATACGCACACATGTGAGGGCGTAGACACTGATGGTGGGGGAGGTGTTGAACTAAATGAATTTTAACTAGCAGCAA
>NC_069005.1:29777399-29779385 GCF_001194135.2 Octopus bimaculoides
CTTGCCCAAGGTGCCACACAGTGGGACTGAACTCAGAACCATGTGGTTGTGGAACAAACTTCTTAGTACACAGCCATGCCTGTGTCTATCATAATCATCATCATCATTTAACGTCTGTTATCCATGCTAGCATGGGTTGGACAGTTTGACCAGGGCTGACCAGCTGTAATGCTGCACCAGACTCCAGTCTGATATATATATATATAATCTATATATATTATCTATATATATATATATATATATTACATATATATATTAGCCTAACAGAGAAAGTAAGTTTCATATGTAACTAATACACTAGAGCAATATGTACGACGAATATGCCGGAAATAGATTCTCTTAAATGCCTGCACGACTTGCTAGAAATTGTCGATAGCTTTTGTTGCCATGGAGATGTAATTAGCAAAAATGGCTGCTCTGAAAGTATAGTAGCCAGGGTAAGAACAAGTTGGAAGAAGCTCAGTGAGCTACCACCAGTGCTGGAGACAAAAGGTCTTATCTCTCAGAGGAAAGGGCAGATTGTATGACACTTGTGTTAGAATTGTGATGCTGCATGGTAGTGAGACATTGGTTTTGAATGCAAGGGTCTTGTGATTACCAGAAAGAATTGAAGCTGGTATGCTCTGTTGGATGTGCAAGTTTAAGTGCGTCATGAATGACAAAGCACAAATGTGTTAGGAGAAAAAAATTGTTCATTCAAATGCTGGTGTGTTTACGTCCCCTGTAACTTAGCGGTTCGGCAAAAGAAACCGATAGAATAAGTACTAGGCTTCCAAAGAATAAGTCCTGCGGTCGATTTGCTCGACTAAAGGCGGTGCTCCAGCATGGCCGCAGTCAAATGACTGAAACAAGTGAAAGAGTAAAGAGAGTATCCTAGGCGCAGGAGTGGCTGTGTGGTAAGTAGCTTGCTTACCAACCACATGGTTCTGGGTTCAGTCTCACTGCGTGGCACCTTGGGCAAGTGTCTTCTACTATAGCCTCGGGCCAACCAAAGCCTTGTGAGTGGATTTGGTAGACGGAAACTGAAAGAAGCCTGTCGTATATATGTATGTGTGTTTGTGTGTCTGTGTTTGTCCCCCCAACATCGCTTGACAACCGATGCTGGTGTGTTTACGTCCCCGTGACTTAGTGGTTCGGCAAAAAGAGACCGATAGAATAAGTACTAGGCTTACAAAGAATAAGCCCTGGGGTCGATTTTCTCGGCTAAAGGTGGTGCTCCAGCATGGCCACAAGTATCCTAAACAGCTTAAAAAAATGACAATATCAATGACCACATCAGCCATCTTACACACACGGTCTGACAAAGAGAAAGAACAATAAAAATTTTAAAATGACAAGGTAATGGATGGAAGGCTACTGATCATAGGTTTGCCCAGTCGAGGTTGACCTGGGGCTAAAAAAAAAAATAACAGCAACAAATTGATCGAATGTTCTCGTTGCAACTGTTTCTTCAAATCAATGTGGAGGCTGAAGTCTTGTTTTGATTCAGTGATTTTCTGTATTTTTAAACATTGGCGTACTTTTATGATTGTTGCAGTTAGTTTCTTCACCATACATCAATACGATATGATGGTTGTTTTTGTTGATGTTGTTGTTGCAGTGGTGGTGGTGGTGGTGGTTTGTTGTCAGTTATTAGAGTTTTTCTGTTTGTTTTGCATTATTGAAACCGTTGCTTTCGTTGTTACTGGATAATGTTTTACAATATGCATGAATTGCTGTGCATGTTTT
This sequence comes from Octopus bimaculoides, assembly GCF_001194135.2. Taxonomy (NCBI): domain Eukaryota; kingdom Metazoa; phylum Mollusca; class Cephalopoda; order Octopoda; family Octopodidae; genus Octopus; species Octopus bimaculoides. The sequence goes on from NC_069005.1 coordinate 29,779,128, forward strand.
TACTGTGTGTGCATGTGCATACATATACACACACATGTGTGTGTGTGTATATATATACATATATATATATATATACATATATATTATACTAAGAATGGATACATAAGGGTATCCATTCTTACTATAATGTGAATTCTAGCTCATGCTGAGCATTTCAACTCTAGCCTGTCTTTATGTATTGTTATATTAACAATATCAAATTATACAAAAAATTACAGTTTATATACATACATATATATATATATATATATATATATA
>NC_069005.1:29785197-29785727 GCF_001194135.2 Octopus bimaculoides
AGTGGAATTTGAACTCAGAATATGTATATATATATATGTATATATAGATAAATAGGTAGACTGATAGATATGCACAGACAGACAGACAGATAGATAGATAGATATATTTATATATGATCCGTGCAAGAATATATATATATCATATATATAGATATATACATAATCACAAACACAAATATAAACTTATACATACACACATCTCTATGTCTATATATGACATATAAACACCCAAACATTGTCAATTTATGTCAGTTTGCAAGAATGTCTAGCCAACATCCTTACTGTCTGATTCTACAATCTTCAATGCTAACACCAACCCTCCAGCCATGACCACAACATCAAAATCCTGTTAGTCAGAGAATACAGTCACACAAGCTAAATTGAGACATCCATAAACTTCAAAATTACAATAAATTAAACCAAGTTTTAATGCTTGGATACATATAAATAACACCAAGTTGTATTTGGCTGATGTGAACTGATAGACAGGTGGGAGTGTGTGTGTGTGCATATATATATATATATATATA
>NC_069005.1:29786914-29788955 GCF_001194135.2 Octopus bimaculoides
CGCAACTGGTACTCAATTTATCGATCCCCCACCCCTCACCCCACCCCCCGAAAGGATGAAAGGCAAAGTCAACCTCGGCAGAATTTGAACTGAGAATGTAGTGACAGGCAAAAAAAAAACCCCACTAAGCTTTCTGTCCAGCAATGCTAACGATATCTGCCAGCTCGCTGTCTTAATGATAATAATAATAATAATAATAATAATAAAATTTAAGACCCCACCATCTCCAGAATGAAGGTCATTAAAACGAAATTAAATTCCAGTAAAGCTAGTTTGCTTGAAATGTCCAGCCAAAACGTCTGTCCATACCATGGCAAAGCTGCTTGTTGCCTTACAGGTGAAAATACTCCACAACTGGTACCTACCTGCCTACTTACATACCCTCCCACCTACCCACCTGCTTGGCCCACACCATTACTCGGGCACCTCCCCCACCACCATCAGTAAGAACACCACTCCAGTATTAAATCTCTACCACCAATCTTGAAGTATCCACTTTGGGCTTTAGAAGTAGGCTATTCAAAGGTGATAAAGAGAGAGAGAGAGAGAGAGAGAGAGAGTGAGTGAGAGAGGGGGTGGAGAGGAGGAGGAGTTTGAGTGATAGAGAGAGAGAGTGAGAGAGGGAGTGGAAAGGAGGAAGAGTTTGAGAGTGATAAAGAGAAAGTAGTGAAGAGAGATATGCATGCGGAAAGAGAGAGGTAAAGAGAGAATACATAAAACAGATAGATAGAGAGAGAGAGAGAGAGAGAGAGAGTGCAATAAAAAAGACAGGCAGACAGACAGAGACAAAGTGGAAAACCCAGGAATATAAAGTATGAAAGAGAAAGAAAGAGAGAGAAGGAAGAAGAACAGCAACGGAAAGAGAGAGAGAGAGAGAGAAACTTGAAAACAGAGATATCTATCTATCTATCTACATTATACAAATATATATGAGGGAAGAGAGAGAGGGGGGAGTAAAGAGATAGAGAGAAATATATAGTGAGTGGTAAAAAGAGACAGAAAGGGTGTAAAATAGAGACAGAGGTTGTGCAGAAAAGAGGGAGAGAGAGAGGAAGAGAGAGGGGTAGAGAGAGAGGTTGAAAAAGAGGACAGTTATTTAGGTGATCTAATTAAAAATGAAGACCCCCCCCCCATCCATTTCCCTCCACTCACGTCCTGTACATCAAATATCAATAAAGTATATGATTTGAAATGTAAAGTAGTCTTTTTGGGGTTTTTTTTTCTTTTCCATAAACATATAGGTGCAGGCATGGCTGTGTGGTAAGAAGTTTGCTTCCCAACGACATGGTTCCTGGTTCAGTCCTACTGCGTAGCACCTTGGGGGCAAGTGTCTTCTACTATAGCCTCAGGTCAATCAAAGCCTTGTGAGTGGATTTGGTAGATTTGGTGTGTGTGTGTGTGTGGTGCAGGAATATTTAAAAAACAACTTATTTTCCTTGTCATCAGGTATGGATGATCTTTTCTGTTGAGCTTTCAGTTTTCAATTCCTTTTTGCTTCATACCAAATTGAAAAAAAGTTTCACTTAATTTTAAAATTTCATAAAGTGAAAGCGAAACAGAAAAGATCCGGTATGGGACTTCGAAGGGGCCGCTCAGTATGTTTACTTTTCAAAAGTAAGACAAAATTGTATGGTTATGAGGTTGGCAGACGAGATAGAAAGAACGTGTAAGAGAAAGAAAGATGGGGAAACAGTATGATAAGAAAGAGAAAGTAGAGAAGACAAGGGGAGAAACCGGGAAACAGAGATAGTTATCTATGTATATAGAGAGAGGTTGAGGTAAGAATCAGAGAGAATGTATAGAGCAGTCATTTGCGACTTGCGGGATTTTCAGAAGGGGACGCCTAACGAAAACATTGCCGTGGATTTCAACAGCAAGGCCCGCCTAATGATGGTCCGTATCTCATGCAGCTCGCTTCTCGAGAAATGTTGACCATGCCTGGGTTAGTGAGTGGCAAAGAGAGAGCTAGAAAGAGTGTAAAAGAGAGAGAGAGAGAGAGAGAGAGAGAGAGAGAGAGAGAGAGAGAGCTGCGGTGAAAAGA